>NW_006263637.1:181115-186593 GCF_000469605.1 Apis dorsata | reverse complement strand
ACGATTTTTCTCCGATTTCTATTTTTTTTTTTTTTTTTATATCGAAATATCACGAGAGAATTGCTTTTTCAATTATTCTTGAACGAATATTCGATATTCAGAAAAGAATTGTGAGAAAAATTGTTTATAAGTAAGTTTTGGAAAATAAGAAATTAAAATAGGAAATATATTTTTTACTTGATCGAGTCTGCATAAGAACTTGTATACTGCTGTGCGATAATAACAAAGCATAAATTTCTCAGAAAAATAAATATACAAGTGGAAAAAAAAAAAAGAAAAAAGTGTGCCGTGTAAAATGGACAAGAAAGCAAAGTAAATTATTCCCAGCTTCCGAGACCACTTAAACGGTTGTTGCGAGAAAAAGAAAGTGGCCGATCGTCTTCTCTCGGCAACGTGGCGTTGCGACCTTCCTCGACCTTCCGGAATCCGATGCCACGCCAGTGGCGGGCAAAATTTAATGGATCGAAATTACGAATAAAGTTGCTTCGATAATTTATCGTTCGTAATAATAATTGGAAATAATTTATAATGCCAAATGGATCAATTATAACAGCTACGAATAAATGTTATTCAATTTTAATAAATAATTATTCAAAGTAACTTTATTCCCAATTTTTAACAGAGTTAATGTTAATTGAACTCAACTTTGAATACAGATCGTCGATTTTGGGTTAGTATATATGATGAATACTATGGTATAGAGAAAAATAGATGTTTCTCTTCAAATTAACCAATTAGATCCACATTTCTTCCGCGAGACTTTTTTCCATTCAGTGATGGGGGAAAATTTAATAGTCGAAGTTACTTGGATAATTTATCGTTCAAAATGAAATTACAAAAATAATTGGAAATAATTGTAATGCCAAATGGATTAATTATATTTATTCAATATTTTTAACATCGATTAATGTCCAACTCTAATATAGGATAAAGATCATCGATTTTAGATTAATATATGACGAATATTACGGTAGAGACAAAAATGCGTTTTTCTTCAAATTAACCAATCAGATTCTTTCCGCGAGACTTCTTTCCACCAATGAACAATAGTTATTTCTCGAATCGTAACGATAGGTTAGAACTGCATCGAGTCATACGAAATTGACGATTCGAACGTAACTATTTTTCGATAAATTCAATCATCGAGATATCAATTCAAAAATCAATTTTCCGATAATATATTATCGATAAATTCGACGACAAAAAGACGTTAATAAATTAGAATTGAAAATGATTATTTCTCGAATCGTGACGATAGGTTAGAACTGCATCGAGTCGTACGAAATTTATAAATCGGACATGTGTGAGACGAATCTCGACGGTGATTCAAATATAATTAATTCTTCTCAAAATTTTCGATATCGATAAATCCGACGAGAAAAACACAGTTAATAAGTTAGAGTGGAAAATAGTTATTTCTCGAATAGTAATGATAGGTTAGAACTGCATCGAATCGTACGAAATTCATAAATCGAACATCCTTTATATCGAACATATGAGACGAATCTCGATGATGATTCAAATATAATTAATTTTTCTCAAAATTTTTGATATCGATAAATCCGACGAGAAAAACACGTTAATAAATTAGAGTCGAAAATATTTTATTTCTTGAGTCGTAACGATAGGTTAGAATTGCATCGAATCGTACGAAATTCATAAATCGAACATCCTTTATATCGAACATGTGTGAGACGAATCTCGATGATGATTCAAATATAATTAATTCTTCTCAAAATTTTCGATATCGATAAATCCGACGAGAAGAATACAATTAATAAGTTAAGGTCGAAAATAGTTATTTCTCGAATCGTAACGATAGGTTAGAATTGCATCGAATCGTACGAAATTCATAAATCGAACATCCTTTATATCGAACATGTGAGATGAATCTCAATGATGATTCGAACATAATTAATTCTTCT
This sequence comes from Apis dorsata, assembly GCF_000469605.1. Lineage (NCBI taxonomy): Eukaryota > Metazoa > Arthropoda > Insecta > Hymenoptera > Apidae > Apis > Apis dorsata. Next base: position 184,668 of record NW_006263637.1, on the reverse strand, counting down.
CAAAATTTTTGATATCGATACATCCGACGAGAAAAACACGTTAATAAATTAGAGTCGAAAATAGTTATTTCTCGAATCGTAATGATAGGTTAGAATTGCATCGAATCGTACGAAATTTATAAATCAAACATCGTTTACGTCGAACGTGTGTGAGACGAATCTTGATGATGATTCGAACGTAATTAATTCTTCTTTATGTTTTTCTCGGATTTATCGATATCGAAAATTTTGAGAAGAATTAACTACTTTTTCTCAAATTTTTCGATAAATCGAAAAATCGGACGAAATAAAAACGTTAATAATAAACGGCTCGAGTCGAAAATAGTTATTTCTCGAATCGTGAGGATAGATCAAAATTGATGATTCGAAACGTAACTACTTTTTCTCAAATCTTTTCACTTCTTCCGCGAGACTTCTTTGACAAAATTTAATAGTTAAAGTTACGAATAGAATATATCTCGATAATTTATCGTTCAAAACGTAATAATAATTGAAAATGCCAAACGATCAGAGTATTTCAATAAATAATTACTTGAAGCAACTTTACTCGACATTTTCAATTACTTACTTTTTCAACGCCGCTTACTTCTCTAAAACTCTTAAAACTTCCTCTTTCTTTTCCTTTAGTACGATTATGAAAATGATCTATGGAAATCTGAATGAGAAGCAAATCATTCCATTCCAAATCCTCCAATTTACAGAGATAGAATCGTTATTATAGCAGAGATAAAATACGAAAAGGAGACCTGTTCGATGATGCTCACAGCCAAGCTTTCAACTCTCTTCAACCATTCTGATTCGATTCAATAGATTTCAATCAATAGATAGATCGGTGAATAATCGGAAGGAGGAAGTATAAATTGAAACAAAGTCGTTACAGGAGAGGAAATCGTTAAATTTATAGGAAAAAATCAGTTTCGATCATTAATGCTGGAACAGTAATAATAATTTATCGTTTCAACGTTTTTGCTTCCTGTGCATTCGAAAAAGATGCTCGGGTAGAAAGCGAGGCGAAAGATACAGCCATGACGGATAATTGAGCAATTTTAAAATAATTAAGTTTTTAACCCTGGTCTTAATATATTCCTCGTGGCTCGTAAAATAAGAATATTGAATATTCATTCGCGTTAATCGAATTTGGCGAGCTCGTCGTTATAGTATCGATGCTATCCTCGTATCCCAATCTACCGATATGCAAATCGTATGATTAACGATCCTAGACTAATGGATCGTTACGCGATCGTTAGAAGTTACGTGTTAAGATTTTAAATGCTTGCAAATCGTCCTCTCTTTATCTCGATCTCGAATCTTTCATCAATTTACGAAATAGAAATACAATTAAAGAAATCGATCTGTTCGTTTAAGATTGCTGTTCTGAAAGATAATCGCCAATTTCTATATTTATATAGAAATCTCCAAAGAAAAAATAAGTTAAAATTGACAATATCCAGGATACTGAGAGAGGTGAAAATTTATAAATATGAAAATACGAAATAGAAATGGAAAAAATCGATCTGTTCGTTTAAGATTGCTGTTCTGAAAGATAATTTCTATATATACATACAGAAATCTCCAAAGAAAAAATAAGTTAAAATTGACAATATCGAGAATACTGAGAGAGGAGAAAATTTATAAAATATGAAAATACGAAATAGAAATGGAATTAAAGAAATCGATCTGTTCGTTTAAAATAACTGTTCTGAAAGATAATCGCCAATTTCTATATATATATAGAAATCTCCAAAGGAAAAATAAGTTAAAATTGACAATATCGAGGATACTGAGAGAGGAGAAAATTTATAAATATAAAAATACGAAATGGAAAAAGTCGATCCGTTCGTTTAAGATTGCTGTTCTGAAAGATAATTTCTATATATACATACAGAAATCTCCAAAGAAAAAATAAGTTAAAATTGACAATATCGAGGATACTGAGAGAGGAGAAAATTTATAAATATAAAAATACGAAATGGAAAAAATCGATCCGTTCGTTTAAGATTGCTGTTCTGAAAGATAATTTCTATATATACATACAGAAATCTTCAAAGAAAAAATAAATTAAAATTGACAATATCGAGGATACTGAGAGAGGAGAAAATTTATAAATATAAAAATACGAAATGGAAAAAATCGATCCGTTCGTTTAAGATTGCTGTTCTGAAAGATAATTTCTATATATACATACAGAAATCTTCAAAGAAAAAATAAATTAAAATTGACAATATCGAGGATACTGAGAAAGAAGAAAATTTATAAAATATGAAAAAAAATCTGGAATCAAAATATCGCACGCCTTCTTGCAAGACAATCATTCCATTCATGATTTCCATTCAGAAAAAGGAAATTTCACGAAGCTCGTTCGTTAATTAACGATTTAGCAATGGTGGACAGGGAGCAGAGGAGATTATGGTGCGTTCCTTTACGATCGGCCATTGAGAAAAGAAATTTCACGAAGCTCGCTCGTTAATTAACGATTTAGCAATGGTGGACAGAGGAGGTTATGGTACGATTCCTTGGGCCATTCAGAAAAGAAATTTCACGAAACTCGCGCGCGGACAGCCGCCAACTTCGTTCCTTCTCTTCTTCTTCTTCTTCTTCGTCGTCGTCGTCGTCGTCGATGGACTTTCACTGGCGGGTCCCTGAACCCAACACGTTCCTTCCGGTTCGCCGCGGGGACGACTTCCCGCCGTTCGTGAACTTGAAAACCAGACCGGCTCGAAGTTTCGCAAAGTTTCTTCCTTCCTCCTCCCCGCCCCTCGAAACCCACTCCCCTCCCTCCTTCGTACTTACGTTTCGTTCTCGTGTCTGTAACGAAGTGGAGAAAGTGGCGGCTCGAGCGAACCTCGAACCTTAATTTTCATTCGCGTTAATTTCGATTCCTTATCGCGTCAAGGAATGGAATTAATCGGATTGGATTAAACGAATGAAACGAATCGACCGAGGGAATAAATGATGGGGGAAAAAAGAAAAACTTGACGATCTTTCTGTCAAAATATAAAAATCATTAATTACCTTTCCATTTCTAATTTGTGTGTCCCTCGGTATCCCGTTAAAAATCGATAAGGAATTGATAGGGAAAAAGAAAAGAAAAAGAAAAGAAAAGAAAAATTCGACGATCTTTCTGTCACTCAAAATTATATAAATTAAAATTATAAAATATATATATATATATAAATATATAAATTATATAAATAAAAATTATCATTTCTAATTTTTTATTATCATTCATATCATATCATTTATTATCATTTTATTATCATTTTATTATCATTCTAATCATTTCTAATTAATCTGTCCTTCAATATTCTGAAGATTTCGTTCATTGTCTGATCCTTCGTTAAAAATCAACAAGGAATTGATAGGGGAAAAAAAAAAAAAGAAAAATTCGACAATCTTTCTATCATTCAAAATATAAATCACCTTTCTATTTCTAATTTCGTTCATTCTCTGATCCCCTATCAAAAATCGACAAGGAATTGATAAAGAAAAAAAAAAGAAAAAGAAAAGAAAAATTCGACAATCTTCCTATCATTCAAAATATAAAAATCTATTC
>NW_006263637.1:180632-181061 GCF_000469605.1 Apis dorsata | reverse complement strand
AAAAAAAAAAAAAAAAAAAAAGAAAAGAAAAATTCGACAATCTTCCTATCATTCAAAATATAAAAATCTATTTCTAATTTTGTTCATTCTCTGATTCCCTGTCAAAAATCGACAAAGAACTGATAGAGAGAAAAAAAAAAAAAACTCGACGATCTTTCTGTCACTCAAAATTATATAAATTAAAATTATAAAATATATATATATATATTAAAATAAAAATATAAATAAAAATTATCATTTCTAATTTCCTGTCCTTCAATATTCTGAAGATTTCGTTTCTATTTCTAATTTTGTTCATTCTCTGATCTTTCGTTAAAAATCAAGGAACTGATAAGGAATATAAAATATAAAAATATAAAAATCACCTTTCCATTTTCTAATTTTCTATCCTTCGGTATCCTGAACAGAGTTCATCCTCCGATCCCCCCA
>NW_006263637.1:175154-179962 GCF_000469605.1 Apis dorsata | reverse complement strand
CGCCTTCCATCCGCACGTTCGACGACGCGCGTCTCTCTTCTCCTATCATGAAGATCTGATCGACTATTCTATTATATATACATAAAATATATATATATATATATTTGTGATATTTTCTGTCTCTTTTGTTACCTCGTTATCGTGACTGGACACCGAGCCGAATCTTCGATCGACCACTCTGGATCGACACTGGATCGAAGTTAACTACACTGAAGTTATCGAAATATGGACATATTCAAGGTATTTATATAACATTTTTTTTTTTCATTCTCATTCTTCATTTACTTCCTATTATCTCAAACGAAAATTTCGTATCGGTGGATTAGTTGGAAAATTCGGAGTTTGGAAGTGGTTGGAAGAATCAGTCGGAAGTCGATTTCTCACGCACTGATTCCTTTTTCCATTATGCGTCTCGTAACGCCCACATTGCGGTTTATTATTCCCCGACTCGGCCATTTCACGTCTCAGTGACAAAAGTTGAGAGACAAAAGAATGATCGTTAATTAGCAGAGAGAAAGAGAGAGAGAGAGAGAGAGAGAAAACGAATGCACGATCCACCGGTTTTCTGGGGCGGAAAAAACGATGGCGACACCGATGGATCGGGGCCACCATTCAACGAACGAAATTAATCGCGCGTCGTTCGTTAGCCGAACTGGTTGCAATTTTCATGTTCCCGTGAGCTCGGTAATGCAGGAATTTTTTCACGCATCAATTATCCTCTCCGCTTTTTTCCAGGTACAATAATTCGTCACTTGTTTTTTCTTGGAAACATTAACAATTATACATCCACGGTTTCCACAGCGAAATATTCATCCTTCACAGATATTTCCACGTATCCTGCAAGTTTCGAAAGCGAAGAGTATAATTACGGAATTTAACGGAAGGAAGATACGAAGATTTTTAAATCAGCTGCGCGTTTCCTTTCGATTAATCGTCGTTTTATTTTGTTACCACGCAATTAACGTTGGAAGAAAAATTCTCACGTAATCGTTTCGAAAAATCTTAATTTCCATTCGAATCCATCCAATGATAATAATGTAACGTGTAACAGTCGAATTGGTTACATTTTATTTCTTAACGTATTTCAAGTAGAATTCGCGAAGAAAGATTAGCGGTTGCTCGTAATCGGGCGTGGATGACGAAGGAAAGTCAGCAGAATGGAAAAAGTGGATCGTCTCGTCGTTGACGCGTGCGCATTGCGCGAAAGCATGTCGTTCCATTTCACTTGTCGGGAGACTAGACTCCCCTCTGTCCAATCTTATTTTTCTCTCTTTCTCTCCACCGAGAATATTTCCTCTTCTCATTTTAAGTTAATGAGGAAAAAAATTTTCGAATCTTTCGAAAAGGAAACGAGATTTCCAATTATACGTTATAATATATCAGTCGATAAACTCGCTATTTCACTGAGAAGAAAGAAAGAAAAATTTTAAACGTTCCGTTCTAATAACAAGATACACATGAACATATAGTACATATAGTAGAGTAATAACTTCTTCGAAATCTTCATCGAAATTTCTCCTCTCTTCCTCTCGAAATAAAAATAACAATCCAATGCAATGTTGAACAATGGAAATATTGGCGTTGCTCCCTGGAAATATGAATAATCATTGGATTAATAATAGAAAGTAGTCAGCCGGGTTACTGCATCGCTATTTTCTAATCTCGGGCCAAGAATACCGGAGATTTCTGCGAGCCATTAAATTTCTCTCGCCGGCTATTATACCTCGACTTGGAGAAACCTTACGCCACGCTTCCTGCGGGAATAATTAATCCCAAGGTCGTAACGAATATTCGTAAACATCGATCCTTCCTTCTTCTTAAATCGTTGATTTTAATTTTTTCCAAAAAAAAATTATACTCTCTACGATTTATAACGTAAAGAAGAAAAAATAAAAAAAAGAGTTTCTCGCCGTGTCCCCGAAGTATTTTAAAGAGAGAGAGAGAGAGAGAGAGAAAATCTTCGTTCCAGTTCCGCGAGACTACAACTCGATGTAAACCTTAAACGGGTTTAGACGGGTCGATCTTACTTGGAAATAAAGAGGAAGCGTAGAGGAGAAAGTTACTTCGATGATTCATCGTGTGTAATATGTATCGCGCGTTATTCCTCTTTTGTTCCGTGCAATTAAACGGGTTTTTTCTTTACGGGTTAGAAGGTATCCCTCTCGAAAGTTATTTAGTTTCACGAGTGTGTCGAGATAAGGCATAATATGTATACGTATATGTATATATATGTATATATATATATTTACTCGATTTCCAATTGTAAGGATGAACGGAATGGAAAATATAAACAGGAATGGATTCCTGTTTTTATTAAACGAATATTGGAAATGTCAGGGGTGGAACTTCTTCTCTTAAATATTCTTCTCGTTATTTACAATGCTAATTCCCCAAAACGGGTCTGGGAATCCGAGATAAAAATCTTCCTCCTCATCCTCGGTCCCGCGGTTTCACCGATTTTTATCATTCGTAAGGTTTTGCCACACCAATTTCTCGATCGGGTTTCACCGATAAAGTATTCCGACGACGCGATACGAAAAGTGAAAGCGACCCTAAAAAAATCATCACCAAACCTCGGCTTCCAAGCCGAAAAATTCTCCAACCTTTCGTTTTCAATAACGAAACAGGGATATATAAGAATGTAATCGAATCGATCCAAGCCTTGTTGAAATTGAAAATTCGATATTCAATGTTGCCACGTTGCACGTAAGCAGAGTTGAAAAAGTAACTGGTATAATTGTAATAATTGTAAAAGCGTAGTACTGAAAATTTCGAATAACGTTACTTGTTAAAGAATTGTTAAATGAAAATTTTAATAATTAAGCTTCGCGAGTTTATCCTTCGAAATATCCTTCGAAATATTGATATTTAATAACTTTTTGTATATTGAAAAATATAGAAGAATAAAATTTCCTCGTGTTTCTCTCGAACATTTCATTAATATTGGCTATGATATCTGTGGATGATTAGTGATTTTCTAGTGTTATTAATCTAATGACCGATTAAAGTTGGAATAAGTAACTAGTTAAAAATTTCGAATTAAATTATTTTAATTATTATAGTTGATTCGCTTTTATAGTATAATTATCGATCATTTGCCATCACAATTATTATTATTATGTTTTGGATGATAAATTAAGTAAAAAGAAGTTCAATTTTATTCTTAAGTTCAACTATTAAATTTTCCTCGTCACTGAATGGAAAGAAGTTTCACAGAAGGAATTTGTCTCATCATTTATATATTATATTCACATATATTAATTCAAAATCGACGATCTGTATCCAAAATTGGACATTAACTAATTAAAAATTTCGAATAAATATAATTGATCCATTTGGTATTATAATTATTTCCAATTATTTTTGTAATTTACATTTTGAACGATAAATTATCGAAATAACTTTATTCGTAACTTTGACTATTAAATTTTCCTCGTTGAGTGGAAAGAAATCTCGCGGAAGGAATGCGGTTCTGATTGGTTAATTTGGAGAGAACGCCTATTTTAATATGCATATTTCTACTATGGTATTCGTCACGTATATTAATTCAAAATCGACGATCTGTATCCAGAGTTGGGCAAATAACTAGTTAAAAATTTCGAATAAACTTACTTTGAGTAATTATTTATTAAAATACTCTAATAACATAATTATTATTATGTTTCGAGCGATAAATTATCCAAGTAACTTTACTCGTAATTTCAACTATTAAATTTTCCTATGATTGGCATGAAGATAAATATCGATATATTTTAACAATTATCCACTATTAGATTCAACTTTCTACAAGTTTTCATTCATATCTATTTGAACAGCGAAATCACGAAACTGGTCCACGAAATCTCTGCACTAAGCAAGGAACATTTAAAAAGAAATTCCATCCCAAAATCTGTAAAAAGACGTTTCGAATATCCCTTGGCTAAAAAAAATCCAAATCCACGAATCGCGATATTTCATCCTTGCAATTGCACGAGACTCTAAATAGAACGCACATACGCGCTCAAAAATAGTTTGCGTGTGCCACGATGGATGGACTTCCGTAACCTCGTCTTTTCAACGCACCTCGTAACAGGCGTTTTATTTTTTAAATCGATTCCACGCGTATAAAACGTGAAATTTCATTCGCGATAAAATCGATATTTTTTGCATGGAGGAACGTGCACAAATCGCGAGACCGACTTTCGAAAACCTTGCCGGAATAAATTCGCGCGTCGCTTTATTCGTATGCGCTCGGTAAAACGCGATTGCCAAGCGTCTCGATAAGAATATGTAAAAAAAAATGAGAGATCGAATTAATCGAGAATAAAGAAACACAGAAGAGTTTCTTCCCCTGGCAATAAAATTTCTTCTACCTCGTTTCCTTATCGTAGATAACGTTCATTCTGACGGCGATGACACTGGTCGCCTCGAACGCCGATACCACGGATCTACCGAAACCGAGCTACGCCAGAACGATGCTGAAGGTATCGCGAAGCCTTCCCGGCGAGACCGAAGAGTTGAAGGTGCGCACGAGCGAAGGGAACGTCGCCACACTGATCGTGAAACGTAGGGAGAAATCGGTGACGAACGAGACCGCCATTTTGGAGGATTTCGAAAATTCACACAATTCCGGTATAATAACAACAAACGCGGAGAACGGGACGTATCGGAACGCGTCGATGAAATCCGAGGCGAAGAGCAAAGAGGAGGTGAAGAGGCTGGAAGACGCGCAGATAGAGCAACTGAGGGCGAAACTGTCGGACGGGGCGGAGGGGCGGAAAAGCTTGTCGAAAGCTGGCAACGAATCGGGGAGGGGGGACACGGACGAG
>NW_006263637.1:172514-174748 GCF_000469605.1 Apis dorsata | reverse complement strand
GATCGACCGCCTATCGGCGAGAGGAATATCGATTACGGGAACTGGACGCCTCTGGGTATGGACGGAAGGGCCGTGGTCCAGCTCGAGGAATCGAGCACCGAGGAGTACCAGAATTGGAAACCTCTTCGAGCCAACTCGAAGACGAGCACCGCCGCCACCACTACCGCGACCAACGAGGAGAGGTCGAGCTACGCGAGGTTCGATCCTGTCTTTCCTGCCGGTGGATTGCTGTTGTCGCGTCATTTTCAAGACAGGTCTCAGAGGAAGCTGGAGTTGGGGGAGCGGGGAGAGAGCGAGGAGGGGGCGCGGTACGCGTTCCTGACGCACCAGGTGCGCTCGTCGAGGACCAACATCGGGGCGAACGCGTCGAAGAACAGGGATGGAAAGAACGTGCCGGCTGAAGTTATGGTCAGGTCGGAGATAAACGTGAAAACGAACCCGAAGAGGTCGGCGATGACGTTGGACGGGGATGGTACACCCGTGATCCACGGGAAAAGAGTTCCGGACGAGCCGATAGACAAGATTCAAACATGGCGGAACGCTCGGGTGATCAACAATAAATTGATCCACGATGGGGGGGAAGGGACGATGGGGGATCCTAGTTCCAACTTTTATCCGACGGAGAACGTTTTGGAGAGGCAAAGGTTCGAGAGGTTCTTCCAGAACGTGAATAGAAGGTACGGTTTTTAGTTAGATCGTTTCTTTCGGATTATACTTGTCCACGCTTGTGAGCTTGTGAAAGGTAATAGGTTCGTACCCGTCGTCGATGAATTAAAAATTTTTATATTATATTGGGCTGTTCGGAAAGTAATTTTGTTCGAAACGAAACCGAAAGTCGCTTCACGTGATCACGAACGAAAGTTAGATTCGACGAATTCAATCTCGTAGCAATTTCTCGAGTCGTTATTTGTCGGTTTGCTTCGATCGGTTTTCCAGAACGTGGCGCATCTTTAACGTCGAAATTGTCGAAAGGAAATTTTGAAAACCACTTTCCATACTGTTTCGTACTGTTAATACATCTTTTCCATACACTTCATATAACTTTTTTATTGCTTGAACAGCATTCTTACCTTTCTCGTAATAAAAATGTAAAATATGCTCCTTTTGATCTTGCATCTTGTTGTTATCACACACGAAAAACACAATCGCACAGAATCAAACGAATTTTTCTTATAAATAAATCAACCGAAATGCCAACTCTCGAAATATATAACACGGTTTCGAGTGAAGTTGGCTGGATAAACGTTCGACTAGCGACACTTGCGTGAAAAAACGAAATTACTTTCCGACAACCCAATAATTTCTACTCTAGAACGAAGTTGTCTGGATAAGTGCTCGACTAGTGACATTCGTGTGAAAAAATGAAATTACTTTCCGAACAACCCAATATAAATCAATATATTCAAGCGCGTAAAAATTTGAATTTTATAGAATGAAATTAATTTATAATATGCGTTTAAATCGCATTTGAAGATTAATTTTCTAAATAATTATATATCTAACGATACGTTTGATATTTTGATAATTTATTTATCTACATATTAATTTCTTTTTCTTTATTTTTATCAATAAATATAAACGCATTTGTTCAACAACGAATCATAGAATTTTTCGATTATTAGAATAATTTGTAATCGATATTAAACCGAGATAAAAGAATAATTTATCGTTTGTAATCTCCGATCAACCAACAGGTACGGTAAAGAGTACGAGGAGGAAGGGAAGAACGTGTTCTTCGAGTGGGATCCTAAGAATTATAAAAACGAGGCGTTGAAAGCGGAGGTGTACGAGGCGAGGACGGACGGCTACCGAAGCAACGGGCGCAAACGAATGCTCCACCCTGACGGCGTATCCGTCTACCCCGTGTCCCAATTGTACACGCCCGAGAGCCAGAAGATAGCGCCGATCGCCCTGAAACCGGGCGCAAGGGCGCCCGTCCTCCAATACGCCCATCCGGAATTGGGCGTCCAACCGGCCAAGATCGTGAAGAACGAGAAGAAACGGCCCGACAACTTCCCGGAGAATCAATACTCGTTCACGGAGCAAAGGCAGAAGAAGAAATACGTGTTGAACGACAAGAATATCGTCGACACTTACACAACGAAGAACTATTATCCGAATCAACATTTCTACGGGTTGAAGAGGCCGAGCGACGCACCGTTCTGGGTGAAAATCTCCGAGAACTTGAAGAATCAATTCTCGAACAGCGTGGAGAAGATGTCGCAATTCACGAA
>NW_006263637.1:169621-172085 GCF_000469605.1 Apis dorsata | reverse complement strand
GGGATAGGAGCGGTCGCTGTCGGTAGATACCTGGACGTGGACGTGTTGAAAAGGTCGGGCGACGCGATGACAGGGACCGAGATCGAGTATCGAAGAGCTTTGGACGAGGGGGCGGGGGGCGGGGAACGAGATAAAAGCGGAGGCAAAACGATATACGATGGGGGCGTATACTTGTTCGAGGAAGGGAAGGGGAAGGGCGAGGGGGACAAGGTTGGGAGCGATCGAAACGGAGTTTTGTTGATCGTCGAGGAAGAGGGTGGAGGAAAGGGGAGGGAGGACGGAGAAGAAAGGACGGATTCGGAACGGAATTTAAGAAGGAGACGGAGCCTTAATTATTTGGACGTGTTCCAGGCGGAGGGGAATTTGAAAAATTTGATCAGGAACAAACGTCTTCAACGAAAGGGAGCCGATTCGATCAGCGAGATCGTGGAGATAGATCTTCCAGCACGCGAGGGAAGCATAGACGTGACGGAGTTTCTCGTCCCGAGGAGAAAGATCGGGACGGATCGGGTTGAGTCCTCCCCGAACGAGGAGGAGGATTCCGCCATTTTGATAATCGACAGTGGCTCCACGCTGGCTAAATTTCTTCCCAACAACGATTCGAAAGATTCGGACTCGAAGAACTCTGTGGAGGAGAGAAATTCGGTGGACGGGAGGGACGAGAGACGAAGAAGGAGGAGGAGGAGAAGGAGGAGGAGGAGCGTAGAAAGCGATCAGGAACTGGAGGATGCGCTTCAGAATTTGGAGAACGCCGAGATCGCGGAGGTGGCCCACATAGATGGAGACTGGACGAATACGCCTTGTGCGAAGAGGATATTTTGCGACACCATGATCCAGAGAGGGCCAGACGCTGTTATTACGATGGAGAAGAAAATGGCCGCCCTTTTGGGCCTGTGAGTATCACCTCGACTTCGACGAGGCAACCGATATTTTCCAAGAATTGTTTTCCTCTCTGAAAAAAAGTTGTACAGTTACAAAACTACGGGAACTTGTTTACTCGTGTGATATAATGGCGTGTTGATTAGTATATTACGTATTGGTCGAGTATGTTATTTTATCTTTCGGTTTCGTAGATTGTAATCTTTTTCTTCTTTTGAAAGATATTTATAAATACGTATCTAATCCTCGTATCTAATCCAGGAATCAAATTTAATCTCGAGTAAGAATAGGTGAATGGCGAATTCGACGAGAGTAGATTGCAGATTCATGGTGAAACCTCGTGCTCGAGTAGAAATCATTTTATGATCGATATTTCGAGGACGAGACTTGACGTTTAAATTCGAGATCGGTTTCCTATCATCGTACTCTTTCTCTAGTTTTTTCTGGACACGCGCGTCACCTGTCACGACGAAGATTCACGACACGCGTGCACGCGTGTATGCACAAAGTGAAATTGTGCTAAGAGGTAAAAGTCGAATCAGTCAGTAGGACGTCGCCGGCGAAAGCTGAGAAGAAAGTTATCCGTTGCTCGTTATGCTTCCGACCAACCGCTTCTTCTTTCCTTTACTACCGCACTCGTCTGCCTATAATGTCTTTGTTCAAACTTCGAGTTTCGAGTTTCGTGTGAGCAGGAGAAATCGAAAAATTTGAGAAAAAGTAGTTACGTACGAATCATCGCCGAGATTCGTCTCACATCGATGTAGACTGTGTCCGATTTATCAATTTCGCACGGCTCGATGCAACTTTGATCTATCCTCACGATTCGAGAAATAATTATTTTCGACTCCAGCCGCTTATAAACGTCTCTTTCTCTTCGGATTTATCGATAATATATTATCGAAAAATTTGAAAAAAAGTAATTACGTTCGAATCATCAATTTCGTACGACTCGATGCAATTCTAACCTATCGGTTACGGTTCGAGAAATAACTATTTTTGACTCCAGCCGTTTATTAACGTCTTTTTTTCATCGGATTTATCGATGNTTATAAAAAATTTTGAGAAAAAGTAGTTATGTTCGAATCAACGTCGAGATTCGTTTCACACACATTCGATGTAAACGATGTTCGATTTATCAATTTTATACGATTCGATGTAACTTTGGCTCATCGTCACGATTCCAGAAATAACTATTTTCAACTCTAGCTTATTAACGTCTTTATTTCATCGGACTTATCGATATCGAAGATTTTGAAAAGAATTAATTACGTTCGAATCATTTAAGATTCGTCTCACACACATTCGATGTAAACAACGTTCGATTTGTCAATTTCGTACGATTCGATACAACTTTGGCCCGTCACGATTCGAGAAATAACTATTTTCGACTCTAACCGCTTATTAACATCTTTTTCTTATCCGATTTATCGATAATATATTATAGAAAAATTTTAAAGAAATTATATTCGAATTCGTCAATTCCGTACGACTCGATGCAATTCTAACCTATCGTTACGGTTCTAGAAATAACTATTTTCGACTTCAGTCGTTTATTAACGTCTTTATTTCATCGGATTTATCGATA
>NW_006263637.1:166579-169584 GCF_000469605.1 Apis dorsata | reverse complement strand
TTATAAAAAATTTTGAGAAAAAGTAGTTATGTTCGAATCAACGTCGAGATTCGTTTCACACACGTTCGATGTAAACGATGTTCGATTTATCAATTTTATACGATTCGAGAAATAACTATTTTCAACTCTAGCTTATTAAGGTCTTTATTTCATCGGACTTATCGATATCGAAGATTTTGAGAAGAATTAATTACGTTCGAATCATTTGAGATTCGTATCACACACATTTGTAAACAACGTTCGATTTGTCAATTTCGTACGATTCAACTTTGGCCCATTGTCACGATTCGAGAAATAATTATTTTCGACTCTAACGCTTATTAACGTCTTTTTCTTATCCGATTTATCGATAATGTATTATATAAAAATTTTAAAGAAATTACGTTCGAATTCGTCAATTCCGTACGACTCGATACAATTCTAACCTATCGTTACGGTTCTAGAAATAACTACTGTTCACTGGTAGAAAGAAGTCTCGTGGAAGGAATGCAGATCTGATTGGTTAATAGAAAGAAAGGCCTATTTTCATACACATTTTTTATCTCTACTGTGATATTCATCACATATACTAATTCATAATCAATGATCAATGATCTTTTCGAAAATTTTAAATAAAGTTATTTTGAGTAATTCTTAAAATGCTCGAATGACATAATTATTTCCAATTATTATTATGTTTCGAACGATAAATTATCCAAGTAACTTATTCGTAATTTCAACTACTAAATTTTCACTGTCTGCATCTAAACCTCGATGCATTAGCGTAGGCACAAAATATTCTAAGATATATCGATATAAAATAAATATTTTTTTTATTTTCTTATAATACACTAGCATAGACTAATTACGATTCGTAACGATAGTTTAATTTATAAACGTAATTTTATATTCATGCAGTTAAGATAATAATCATATATGAATAAATTAAACATATTATAGATAATTTCGAAAATATTTCAATTCTCAGTTTTAAATGAAAATAATTTTTAATATTCAATATTCAAATTACAACTTCTACTATTATATAACTATTATATAACATGAGGTGTCAGGATTGTTAACAAAGCGTTTAATGAGAATAGACAATCTTAGAAAAGGATTCCTCTTCCTGTACCGTCTTGCTAGACTTCTTTTCAATAGTGAACAATACTTTCGATTCCAGCTATTTATTAACACATCTTTTTATCGAATATCGATTACATATCCTCTTTCTATTATCTCGAATATCAATGCCTCTCTTTTTTTCCAATAAATTTTCTCAACCAGCCATTATTAATATTCATTGAACAATGGGATTTTCGCAGAATTCAACCAGGTGCAGCCATCCAAGTGTCGAGCCATTTTCAACAGGTGATGGACGCGGTGCGAAGACACGATTGTTCCAGCTTCCTGTGCCCCCAGGCCAGGCCCGGGAACGTCTTCTTCTAGATCCCTCTTCTAGATCTTCGGCTCCCCCACTCCTGGAGGAAAGCGGAAATGATAAATCGTCGATTTCACGAACGCGTTCGGTGAAAGCGTTCGACACTTCGACAGACTTGCTCTCCTCCTCGAAAATTTCTCATGGAAATTTTTTCCTCGATCGCAAAGAATCGCAAGAAAATTTTTGAAAAAAAATTCGTGGGGCAAAGCGAGTCGAAATCGCATCAGCCAAAATATGTAAATATTTACCGCTTTTATATTATTTAATATAAATCTGTGTAATTTAAGAGACTTTAGAAACATTTTTAAATACATTTTACTCGGAGGACCTGATCGCATAAGTTATCTCAAATTTCACCTAGATTCTCTCCTATTATGTTAGAACGAAATTATTTCGATCATATATTTTCCACTTATTATGTACTTTATTATATCTTTTTTTTAGGTCAAATTTGAGTACTCGTTTTGGGGTCTTGTCTTTTTCTTTTATTCTAAACGAATTTTTCTCGAGGCATCGACGATCCGATTTCTCGAGAAAATCGACGGGCAATACGGTTGTAGTACATCTTATTTATTTTTATTTTTATTTTTATTATATCTCATCCACAATACGATATTTTTTTAATCCGCGTGATAAAAAGTAAATTATATTATATCTTCTTTCCAATCACCAGATTCGTTACTTAATTCTGCCGTTCTTTAACGATTGTAAATAATTTATGGTATGATAAATATTATACGAGAAAGAATTTCATCCGATTTTGTATGCAATTTTCAATATCTATCGAATAAACTAATTTATAATATTACACAAAATATCGTCGATTCCTTCCTCTAATAAAAACAACTTCCATTTTTATCCTCGTTCCATTGAATTCTGAGGTGAAAAATAATAAATTTCCCCAAATTTCTCGAAGCTTCTAAGAAAAAGAAAAAGATGGAGTTGCCAAAATAAAAGTTATTCGATTAAACATTCGATTCAAACCTTCTTACAATGCCGTTTCTTCTTAATAACATTCAAAGACATTCCATTCGTTGGAACGTGAGATCGATTAAAAGGGAAGAAATTTGCCTGCGTGAAACTTGGAACTCGGATAGTTCGCAACATTTTCCACGAGGGGCGAGTTCCTTCGCAGTTTTCAACGAGCGTGGCTGCAATGGATCAATCGATCGAAGAGTATCGTAAGATAGAGCGAAACATTCACAGGATTAATCCTTTGCATTCCAGCTCTGTTTCGTTCGAGGCAGCAACTCGAATCACACGTTCAGTGCGTTCGGTGGAATTTCATACGCAAATTAACGCATAAAACTTTTATATTTTAATATTTTATGTATCTTTACATATAAAAAAATTTAATTTATCGAATATTAAAATCTATATTTATGTGATATTTTATGAAGCAATTATCAAGATGTATCCTCGGTTTGTCGAGGCAAGTAGAGCAATAGTACTTTTCCTTCTAACTTTTTTATTATATAATTATTTGTTTCTCACTATTTCATTAATAAGTTCATCGGTAAAAATAGTTTAAAAAAATCTAATGATTCATTTATATTCGAAGATACTTGCGGTCCTACAAATTTTT
>NW_006263637.1:160584-166538 GCF_000469605.1 Apis dorsata | reverse complement strand
ACAAATCGTATTCTTCGCGATATATTTTCCGATTCTATGCGTGTTATCCATCTGGAATTTTCCATGTCTTCCGCGATATCTTCACTTGATTGCTATCCATTATTCTTATTTTTCCCCTTTTTATACATCTTATTTCATCACTGCTTTCTCTATCGTTAATTTCTTTACGAATAAAAGTAATTTTGTCATTCGATAACGAAAAATCAAACTCATCTCCAACTAATTTCATTACTGTACTCCACGCTTACAAATCTCAAAAACTTTGAAAATAATATTTCTATTCCCACGACTGTCAAACTCAGACTAACGTCGAAGATGTCGTTCGACTCACGATCTAATTTGAGATAAAAAAGAGATCCTGAAAAAGATTTCTTTCGATACTGTTAATCGCAAATACCGATCAGAGATATTATTTAAGGAGATAGATGGAGTAAAAACTTTAGAACAAATACACGTACCTTAAGATTCTTCGTGGTCACTGCACAAAATTCTCGATATCAATAATTAATCTCTTCGAGCTCGACATTTCTCTTTTTTTTTTTTCTCGAAAGTCCAAGTCCTGTACACGTCTCGTAGAACGAAGGGAAGATGGACGAAGTTTTTTTCATTTTCCGCTTTTTCTTTCGACGAGTCGAAACGAATGTTCGAATTACAGGTGTCGTTTCGAGTTGTTCTCGAAAGAAAACTTGCAGATTACGGTTATTAAAAGTTTTGAACGGGGGAAAGGTTTTCGGATTGCGGGAATGCGTAATGAGCGGAACGAAAGGGGTGCGCGGAGGATTGGTTCGTCGTCAATCACTTGGCGTCGAAGCGTGGCGAATAATCGAGATATTCGTGATAATATAATTATAAAGTTTCAAAAGCGATTTGAAAATCGAAAACTTTATAACTTGGCGAAATTTTCGTGAAATTTTTGTCAGAGAATATGGTTAGCTGTTTTTGATCGATATATATATCGATATATTTAGAAGAAATTGTTGAAAGTGAGGAAGGGAGAATGGACTTCGCGATGGGATGGAACCGTTTCAATCTGACGTTGCTAGGCGTGTATCCAGAACCGAGGAAAATGTCGAGAAACTCGCGATTGATGTCGAATCTGATATTCTGGTTCACGACTCTCGTAACGTTTACCTTCATCTGCGCCCCCCAAACGGCGAATTTGATACTGAAATCGACGTCTTTGGACGAGGTAATCGAAAATCTGTCGATCAATATACCCATCGTCTTTGCACTGATCAAGCAGATCGTTTTGAGATACTATAAAAAAGGTGAGTGTTAATTTTTTATGATCCGACAATCAATATTCGTTCATTTCTCAAATTTAATTTTTATACAATTTTCCCGCTATTTGAAGTTAAGACTCAATCACTATGATCGAATTAACGAATAAATTTCTTTAATATATAATTTAGAATGAAAATATACAGCTATGCTATTTAATGATTCGATAATTTGGTTAAATTTTTTAATTTTCTATTTTCTAACTTTTTAATTAATTCTTCAAAATTATAAATATTATAAAAATTATTTATAAATTAAGTTTAACCCGCTGTTGCGCAATTGAATAATTTTAACAATGTTTAACCAGAAATATCTTGGATATATCCAAGCAAACTTTTGTTTTTCTCTAATTAGAATAAAAATGTACACTATTTAATGATTTAATAATTCAACATTCGATAATTTAATTAAATTTTTTAATTTTCTATTTTCTAACTTTTTAATTAATTCTTCAAAATTACAAATATTATAAAAATTATTTATAAAATAAGTTTAATCTGCTATTGAGAGCATAATTGAACAATTTGAACAGTTTTACAACGTTCAATTAAAAATATCTTAGATATATCCAAGCAAACTTTTGTTTTTCTCTAATAAAGAATAAAAATATACAATATTTAATGATTCAACATTCGATAATTTAATTAAATTTTTTAATTTTCTATTTTCTAACTTTTTAATTAATTCTTCAAAATTACAAATATTATAAAAATTATTTATAAAATAAATTTAACCTGCTATTGAACGCATAACTGAATTTGAACAGTTTTATAACATTCAATTAAAAATATCTTGAATTTCTTTCTCTCTAATTACAATAAAAATATATCGCCATACTATTTATTTAATAATTCAAAATTCGATAATTCGATTTAAATTTTTTAATTTTCTATTTTCTAATTAACTCTTTTTAATTAATTCTTCAAAATTACAAATATTGTAAAAATTATTTCTAAGTTAATTTTAACCCTCAATCGAACAATTTTAACAAAGTTTAACCAAAAACATCTTGGATATAAAACTTTTGTTTAGCTCTTACCCAACTGCTCGGCGAAATGTTGGCCGATTGGAGTGAGCCGATCGGCGACCAAGATCGGGAAACGATGCTGAGGAACGCGAGAATCGGTCGAGCTATATCGATCGTCTGCTCCACCCTCACGTATTTCATGCTCTTCGCCTTCGTCTCCCTTCAGATTTGGAGTAACGCGGAGAACGCGTCGGAAGCGGATCTTGGGGGGTTGCTCCACCCTGCCACCTTCCCTTACGAGACGAGCAGAAGCCCCAATTTCGAGATCACCTGGCTGGGACAGTTGATGGGCACCGTTCTAACCGCGATATGCTATTCCTGCTTCGACACGTTCCTTGCGGTTCTCGTGTTACACTTGTGCGGCCAATTAACCGTTCTTGGAACAGCTCTCGAGGACCTGGTCAACGCCACGAGGAGGAACGATTATAAAACGTTCGAGGAACGTCTCAGATCCATCGTGAACAGGCACAACCATCTGTCGAGGTTTACTAATATTATTTATTATCTCGTAGACGCGTAATTTGATTAGTTTCAAAATTAAATTGAAAAATTTATTATTATTGAAATTAAGAATTACCAAGTGGAAGCTCGATAATTGCGCGAAACGATAATAGATGAGACGAAGGATCGTGCAAAAATCGAGATATTCCATAACTTTTTAAGCGAAAATTTCTGAATATATAATAATAATAAGATTCGAGATTAATTCGAAAGATTGCTTTTGAGGATGACCGATCTTAGGAATCGAAGTTGAACAGAATCATTCGTTTCGAAGGTTTGCCGTGATAGTGGAGGATTGTTTCAACATCACGTTGCTCGTTCAAACCTTAATCTGCACGGCGATGTTCTGCTTGACCGGATATCGCATGATAACCGTACGCAACTAACTCGATATTATAAGTTTTCGATTTCGATTCGAATTTTTCTTTACATTAATTACGCTTCCCCTCCGTAGTCGGTAGATCGAGAGGAGGCGGATGTGCCGATAGTTGGAATGATATTTTTTATCATACACGTGATCTACACCATGCTTCATCTTTTCATCTATTGCTACGTGGGAGAAACTCTTCTAGGACAAGTTGAGTCGTTTCGAGTCGATGATAAAATGAGTAATTGTCCAATTAGTGTTTTCTTCTTCCAAAAAATGGATACTGGTTTTTTCAGAGCACGGGTATTGGCCGATCGACGTACGATTGTAATTGGTACGATTTACCATCGAGGCACGCCGTTTTATTAGTGATCGTGATACGCCGTGCAAACGTGTCGTTTCAAATAACAGCTGGAAAATTCAGCCCGTTCTCCCTTGAACTTTTCAACGCTGTGAGTCAGAAACAGATTCCTTGGATCTTTGAAAATTTTCAAATCACGTTCAATCACGTTCAATTCCGTCAGGTATTGAAAACATCAGCTGGATATCTTTCCGTGTTATTGGCCATGAAAGATAGGCCGGTCGAAGAGAAATAACACGATGATCGAAACGATTTTATCACTATAATTAAAAAACACAGCACTCTGATTATACGAATAAACGTTTTGATATGTATTGAAATAATATGATTCGTATATCCTGATTAAAAAAAAAAGAAAAAAAAAAAAAGAAACGTTACTCACATTTTGTAAGAAATAACAATGTCTTTAAAGGATTCCTTCTTCGTTTGATCGATTCATCGTCTTCGATCTGTCGTTTTAGATCTTTACTGCAAAAAAGAAAAAAAAAGAGAAAAAAGTGTAACATTTTAATAAAAAAAATATTAATAAAACATTTTAATAAAAATTATAATACAGAGTACGGTATGTATACGTTTTATCGGTGTGAACACAAGTGAAAGGTTACTTACTTTTCTTATTTCGAATCACTTAAAGCTTAAAAAAAAAAAAAATTGATATTATTATATTCATCTTTTACATCGTCTTCTTTTCTTTCTTTCTATTTTTTTAAAAAAAAAATTAATATCACTAAGTTGAAAAGTAATTTTATCGAAATATTTTACGTTCGATCATTTCTATCGAAAGTTCGTTCGAAAGATAAGAGAAAAACGATATGGACTAAGAAAGTTGAAAAAAAATACGAGCAATGCTCTTATTTCTTCTTTTTTTTTTTATTATTCCTTCGTACAAGGTTATGAATAATTACGAATATTTGCAACGATCAAACGTGTTATAACGATAAATTCGATTTAAGCGTGCAGTTGGAAACTAGATATTCATGAATAATTGATGTCCCGATGTATTTTCTGAACGCGAGAAGGGGATATGCGCTAAGAAACACGACGACAGAGTACCTTTTGAATATGAGAGCAGAATATGATTCACTTACGGGAAAAAACTTCAATGAATATTCAAAAAGGTAACTTTTCATATTAATTGAATAGCTAAATATTGAGAAAAAAAAGAAAAAGAAAAATTGTAATTTTCTGTCATACGAAAAAATTTTTTTTCATTTTACCACGTATTTTATAATCTATTCAAAAGTTGAATTCAAAATTTTATTTGTCAAATATTCCTCTTTACAATTAGATTTAAAGTATTTGTATGGATGGAACTATTACACGATGAAGCTCATCGGTATTTGGCCAGAAGAGAGGAAATGGAACCAAGCGTCGAATTACCTCGTTCTGATACCGTTCCTAATGATATTTTGTTTCATTTGCGCTCCACAAACCATCAATCTCTCGTTAATTTCGAACGATTTTAATCTCGTGATCGAGAATCTGTCAATGGGTAATATTACCATCACGCTTTCCCTTCTAAAAACTATCGCTTTTTGGATCAATGGTAAACGTAAATATTATATTCACATTATATTTCACGAGTTAATATTCTTGCAAAATTATTATATATATATATATAACTTACAAGACATATTCTATCCACCACTTTTTATTTTATATTCCTTTTCAAGCATTGAAGTCTCTTTTAAATTGTATGACCAACGATTGGATCAAAGTTACAAGCAAAACTGAACAAGAAACAATGGCGAGAATCGCGAACATCACTAGAAACACTATAATAAGAAGTACAATGATGTGTCACACCGTAGTCGCCTTTTACGTATTTTTACGATACATTTCCATGAAATACAACGAAAACAAATTGCTCTTCCGTGCATATTTCCCTTACGACATCACAGTAAGCCCGAATTACGAGTTGACGATGCTCGGTCAATTCGTGGCCGCCCTTTACGCGGCCACTTCGTATACAGCCGTTGATACTTTCGTGGCCATGTTGATTTTGCACGTGTGCGGACAACTGTCGGGTATAAAAAATGAGCTCAGCCGATTACCGACCTATGATAAAAAAGATTTGGAGACGAGATTGAAAGAAATTGTTCAGAGGCACGAGTATGTTAACAGGTTAGTTATTGAAAAAAGTTTTGAGAAAATATTTTTTCTTTTTTTTTTCAAATTGTTTAGTAAATTATATTTAGGAGAGAAAAATAAGGTTATTACTGAATCGAGCTATATATAAAGAGAATAAATGTTATTTTCGTCAAGGTTCGCGGAAACGATAGAAAATTGTTTCAACGTGATGCTTCTGATTCAGATACTGGGTTGTACCGTGCAATTGTGCTTTCAATGTTTCCAGGCTATTATGGTACGAAGAGAAATATATAATTTGTTACGTTGATACGAGAAGAAAAAAAAGA
>NW_006263637.1:151791-160331 GCF_000469605.1 Apis dorsata | reverse complement strand
TTTTTTTTTTTTTTTTTTTTTTTTTTTTTTTAAATTCCACTTATAGTCATTTGGCAGTGGAGAAGCGCAAGAATACTTGTATTTCCAATTAATGTTCCTGTTTATCTATGTATTTTACGTGATGTTGCAATTATACTTGTATTGTTACGTGGGCGAGAGACTTTCAGTCGAGGTACATCGTTTCTAAAGGGAGAAATTAATTAAAAATCGACATTTCCCCGTTTTTTGTAATAATTTACAAAAATTTATTCAACACATAATTATAAACATATACAGTTTGAATATTCATGGAAAATTTGCGATTCCAGAGCATGGAAATAGCTAACGCTGCGTACAATACCGAATGGTACACTCTACCCCCAAAGATCACAAGAATGCTTATAATTGTCATGTGCCGTGCCAAGTCACCGTTAACTATAACAGCAGGCAGATTTTGTTCCTTCACTCTGCAACTGTTCTCCGAGGTGAGTGTGCGAAAGAAACACGTGTACAACGTACATTTGCATCGTTCTCTTATATTCACTTATATTCATTATAATTTAATTTAATTTCGCAATTTTGAGAAAAAAAAAAAATCTTCGCGATAATTATCTCTGTTTTCTGTATTTATTTCCAGGTCTTGAAAACCTCGATGCGTTATCTTTCCGTTCTATACGCGGTAAAAGATAAAATAAAACATTGAATATTATAATAAGAGAATATTATAAATAATTTTTTTTTTAATTATCCATTGATTCGATGATGTTATTAATATTTTAAGTAATAAACAGGCAATCCAAACTAATAATACATTAACGAGATTCCTCGAAAAATGAATCTTCTCATTTGAGAAAGCTCGAAAATATAATTTTCTTTCTTTCTTTCTTTTTTTCTTTTTTATTCTTCTTCTTGACAAACTTTGGATGAATATTTGAATGATTCTCATTTTCGATTGCTTATGGACGAACCATAGACCATGATCGATGCATATTTTATATCGAACATGGTCTACATATCGTCAATTAAAAACCTATTTTTATCTATTTTATCCATCTATTTTCGTTACAAATATTATTCGTCGCAATATTCGATTCCATTCGTTGAAATTTCTTACCCAACATCAAGAAGGATATATATATATTTTTTTTTATTTTTAAATAAATATCCGCAAAGATGTCTCGATAAAGTAAAAGTCGCAAAGCTTTCACCATTTATTTCCGTCGATCTTTATGAAAGAAAGTCTGCTTTAACGTTTAGTTAATAAACGTTATTAAACGATTCTGCGTGGAAAAGAATCACAATGGGAGAAAAGAGACACGAGCCACTCTCTGTTTGCTCGATGCACAACAAGATAAGAGTTTACGGTTTGATGGCAAGACAAAATGTCGCCTTATAAAAATTACCGTCCCCATCGAGCTCGATGCCATTTTGATATATCGTGTCGTGGTATGCGCGCTATTCTTTTTTCAATAAGAAATTGCAAAAAAGAAAAAGAAAACTTTTTTGCATAATATATTCGTACGGTGGACAATTTGGTTTGAAATAGAATTTTTTTTTTTTTAAATTGTTTAACGAGGATAATTCAGTTTTGCTTATAACGAAACGAAGAAGAATGTTGAATGCGAGAATTTTGATCGTATTTGGATTGGTGAGTTATGGAGTTTTTGCCAGAAATGCGGATGGCAATCGTGAGTTTCAATTTCTTAAAGAGACGAGTAACAAGAAACACGGTGGCTCTATGTTGATGGAAATAGCGAAGGAACTTGTGCAAAGATCTTCGACGAGCAGCCAGGTAAGATGATAGAAAGAATTTGAAAGAATATATAAAAAAAATAAATTGGATAAACTGGACAGAAATTGTAAGATAAATAAAAGTATAAAGATATTTAATTTAATTAAAACATGATTGTTTCAGGTGTTGAATCTAAATTTATCAAATTTGTTATTGCTTTTGGTATTGAAAGCGGTCGTTTTTGGTGCAGGATATTTAGGAAATCATGGTTACAAAGGGCGTGAATTGGAAGAAGGTCTTTTGTGATAAATTATTATAGGGATTGAATCAATTTTCAAGTATTGAAATTAACAACTTACTTTCAGAAAACGTAGTATCCGAAGGTGAGGTTACACTGGCATTGGGATATTTAATGGGAGATACTTGTCTATATAGAGCAGCTTGTGAAGAACCTCACGTTGCGAAGGAATATTTAAGAGCTGCAGAAATAATCATTGAAACAATGAAATTGTTGCCACAGTACGTAGTTTGAAGTAATGTTGTTCTTTAAATTAAATTTTCCTTCTTCAATTGATAACCAGTGAATATTTTTAAACACAACAAAGTGATTTAATTTTTAATAATCGAATATATTTTTAGCGGTTTGTTAATTGAAGGAACGTACGAGAAAACATTGGCAGAAATTCGAAAAGCCATCGAACATGGTGTTACAGATGGCTGTCCGCCTGAATATACTTGCAAAAAGGAGAATATTAAGAATTTCTTGAAAGAAAATAGAAAGTGAAAGTATAGGGATATAAATAATTTTTAATATTTCGAAAGAACCTGTAGTATTATTCGAATATTAATATTTTAATATTATTTGAAAGAAGAATAAAATGCATAAAGGATTTTTATAATTTAATATTTTATTATAAATTTCATTACCTGTTCTTTTCTTCTAATTTCGAATTTTTTATTTATGCGCCATTTCTATATTCTTTAATGACGTTTTGATGTTCTTCGGTAAATAAAATATACTTTTCCAAAAAAACACATTGATGAAAGATAACGAGGAAAAAAATCTTATCTTAAACGACACGTATATTTAAAATTTTAATAAATAAACAATCATTTTATCTGTTTTTTCCCTTTTAATTCATTTTTCAAAGAAATCATGTGTCATCACTGTGAACGTTTGAAAACTACTGAAAGTTTTCGCAATCGCCGTCAGATGTCGGTTCGATAGTTTGATACCTAACCAAACACACGAAACTGACGATCAAGTTTTGATTTTCGCCTATTCACGCCGTAAAGTGTATAAACAATTTTTGTATTTAAAAGTATTGAAGTACTTGTAATTACGACCGAGTGAAAAATGAGCTCTATAGGCACAGGGGTAAATATTTAAAATATAATTTCGAATAAAATTTCGAAAATACCATTAATTAATGACAAACAATAAAAGTTAACCTCTTTATGATTTTCAGTATGACTTGTCTGCTTCTCAATTTTCACCGGACGGACGTGTATTTCAAGTAGAATATGCACAAAAAGCTGTCGAAAATGGAGGGTGAATGTTTATTTTATTTTTTGATTATTTCTTGATATTTACTTTACTAATTTATCTATTCAATCTTTAAGAATATCGTTATACAAAGAATCTCTAAATTCTTTTACTTCATTTTGTTATCGTCGTTCTATTTATTTCTTTGACAATCATATTTATATACTTTTTATATTTATAGAACAGTTATAGGATTAAGAGGAAAGGATGGCATTGTATTTGCAGTAGAAAAAATAGTTACTTCGAAGCTCTATGAAGCTGGAACAAATAAAAGAATATTTAATATAGACCAACACGTTGGTATGGCAGTATCTGGTTTGATTTCCGATGCTAGACAAATTGTAGAAATCGCTAGATCCGAAGCATCTAGCTATAAATCCCAATATGGGATTGGTATCCCTTTAAAGTATTTAAACGAAAGAGTTTCCATGTATATGCACGCTTATACATTGTATTCGGCAGTTAGGCCTTATGGTTGTTCCGTAATTCTTGGTGCTTATGAACACGACGGTCCAGCTATGTATATGATAGATCCTTCTGGTGTTTCATACGGATATTATGGTTGCGCTGTTGGTGAGTAATTTAATTTATACGTTTAAATAATTAATCTTTCTCCATTTTTTTAAATATATTCTATTACTTAAAAATATTGTTTCATAGGCAAAGCGAAACAATCCGCAAAAACGGAAATAGAAAAATTAAAGTTATCCGAAATGACTTGTAATGAATTGGTAAAAGAAGCTGCGCGTATAATTTATTTAGTTCACGACGAATTGAAAGACAAGCAGTTTGAACTTGAAATGAGTTGGGTTGGTAAGCATACCAATGGAAAACACGAACGTATACCAGCGAATATAAAAGCTGAAGCTGAGGCAAAAGCGAAGCAAGCAATGGCAGAAGATTCAGACAGTGATACAGAAGACATGTAAATTGATTCGAATAGTACTAAACATACTTTTTATATTGTAAGTTATAATTTAAATATATACAAATTGCTATAGCAAAATAATTGTCACGACTCGATTAAATAAAAAAAATATTGTCTGTTCTTTATAAAATTGCCAAATTACGTTCTTTCTTTTTTTTCACCACAATCATTTTGTTTTTCTCGTTTCGTAATTTTGTCTCGTGATTACAAAAAGATATCGTGATCTTTTTTCCAATTATGACGTAACTTTTTAATCTACTAAAAGAAAAACCTATTGCGTTATATCGATGGGATCCTCTATCGATTTATTTAACGTAAGTTTCACAATAATCCACGAATAATGAATATAATCCCCTTTACCGAGATTAATCGGATTTATAAACTTTTCAGCTGGCTGACAAACGATTTCTTTAAAAATTGAAAAACGAAAACTATATATCAGATTACATCATAATTTTTTTCATTTTTTCATTTTTTTTCTCTTTATAGAATAATTTTAAATTTCAAAAATCACTTATCCAAAACAAAACTCGAAGAATCAGGCGTAAAATTATAACAAAATATACGTGGCAACGTATCGTCCATTCTTTCACCGCTTTTGCGTAGAAGCCAACGTCGCTTGGCGTGACCAGATTTACACTCCATTATCACTATCCTCAAAAGGGAATATCCTTGAACCAAGTGGCAAGAATAATAATCGAAAAAGGAATATAGGGAGCAAATTGATCGCGTCGGGTGGATTAAAAAAGAAAAAAAAAAAAATATATTATACCACGTGTTGATTTCTCGACAATGGAATCACAATCTACTACGCCCTTGGCGTATAAACGGGGGGATTTTACGATACAGTGGCACGGTCTCTCGCGCATGCTGTTTCTCTCTGTACGCTTGGTTTTAGCCGGCAGCTGCGACTAGGTAGAGGAGGAGGCGGCTACCAGTGCGGTCGGAGGAAAGAGGGTAGTTTCATCCGGGCTTTATATAAGGGTAGGTAGACTTTGAAACTTGGCCATACATTTGTTTTTGATCGGCACACGCGAGCCGATTTTCGCTCCTCCGCCCACGAGAAGATAAATAATACAAATAAAAAGGAAAATAAAATAATTCGAAAATTCCTTCGAAGTTACGTGTGTGCGTGCACGCTCGGTGTCAATCGGGGAAAACACGTGGCGTTTCACCCGATTCCCTTTCTTCTCTTTTACCCGTCGAGTTTTCGATTTGCCTTTCGATATTTACTTGCCCCGCGAGGTGGCAAGGAAGGGCGAAGGGATAAGAAGGAAGGGAAAGAGAAGGAACGAGAGAAGGAATGTCTTTGAACCTGAGCACAATGGAGCATGTTATTTACGAGGATCAAGTAAGTCCGGTGATGTACATTGGTGCCGCGATCGCGTTGGGATTTATAGGATTCTTCGGGTTCACTGCGAATCTCTTGGTGGCGATCGTGATCGTCAAGGACGCGCAGATACTCTGGACCCCTGTGAACGTGATTCTGTTTAATCTAGTCGTAAGTGATAATGACGGTAACAATACTCTTAATAATAATAATTACTCGTTTGAGTTTTCTGCGAAATTTTCGTTACAAATTTTTCCTCTCTTTTTTTATAATATTTTTTAAATATTAATTAAATATTATTCTTCGAGTGATCGTTTCGTCGTGCGAACTTATTCAACTTAACTTAAACGCGTTTATTAGAAATAAATCGAAGATGGAATATTCTGCTCGTGCACAACGCGTATAGGAAATGTTGAGGTTCGTGTATGTGCGAATAGTTTGTAGATAAGGATCGAAAGGGATGCGCAGTGTTGCGGTTAGAATAGAATGGAAGACGCGTTGCTTCCACTTTACGTACCGTGTAAAAATGCATTGCTTCGCGTTATCGCGTCTTTTTCCTTTGTAAAACAACATGTACAATTTTTTGATCGCACTTTTTTTTAAAAATTTAAAAATCAATTAATTTCATCGTCATAGGGATACAAAATTCCATTACTATTAATTCGATAAAAAAGATCGATGAGTGAAAATTTAATTTGATGAATTTCAATTGAGCGATTTGCAAAAAAATTTTTTACTCATTGGTTAAAATTCTGTCTACGGAAAGTATTATTGAAATTTGTGGAAATAATTTGAAAATTGATATTTTTCTCCTGATATTTTTTTTTTTTTCTTTTTAAATGCCATAAATTTGTTAATGAACGTTGCATCGATGATTAAATTTCTGTCGGACGATTACAATGAGTTGAAAGAAATTTTAATTCTCATTTCTACGTTATTCAATGTTTAATTAAATATTTTTGTCCCTCATCATTTTTCTATTCTTCAATACGAAATATCTTCTTTTACGAAAATCATTTTCAAATTTATTATTTTATCTCGATTAAAATAAATTAGATATCTGTTCGTATTGAACAAAAAAAAAAAAAAAATTAGAATTAGAAAATAATCCAATACGTTTTTTTAAAGCATCGAAGAACGAGTGAATATCGCTAATGAAATCGTTATCGATTCAATTTGAATCTTGCTTTGATCAATTTGAATCTTTTCTTTAATCAAGAGCGAGTTTGAAAATGAATATTAAGGATTTGTCGCGGATGCATGTGCTTGAGAACGTAGGTGTTTATTGAGAAAAGTGAAAGAAAAGGAGGAATTGTCTTTCTCGAGGAGAAGCTTGAAAATTTAACAAAAAATTAAAAATTAAAAATTTCTTTCTTTGGATTGAACTTTTAAACTTTAATCTTTAATTTTTAATTTTTCTCAAATTAAAAGAAATTAAAAGAATTTAACAAAAAAAAAAATTAAAAATTAAAAATTTCTTTCTTTGGATTGAACTTTTAAACTTTAATCTTTAATTTTTAATTTTTCTCAAATTAAAAGAAATTAAAAGAATTTAACAAAAAAAAAAATTAAAAATTAAAAATTTCTTTCTTTGGATTGAACTTTTAAACTTTAATCTTTAATTTTTAATTTTTCTCAAATTAAAAGAAATTAAAAGAATTTAACAAAAAAAAAAATTAAAAATTAAAAATTTCTTTCTTTGGATTGAACTTTTAAACTTTAATCTTTAATTTTTAATTTTTCTCAAATTAAAAGAAATTTCGCGCAACTTGTTTTATTTTTCTTTATCCATCCTCGATTTGATTATAAAATGTATAAATTTCAGGAGTGTTGCTGTTCCTAAATCAAGCCAAATTAAATTCGTGATAATATATTTCGTCTGGATTTGAGTAAGTCTATTTAGACGTTCGAAACTCGTTACGTGATGGCCTGAAAGCATTTACGCTTGCAAAGAGATTTAATTATTTATCATACAAGCTACGAAAAGCGAAAGAGTCTCAAATACAGAAGGAATATTTAAAATCGTTTCTAAAAATATTCTTTTAAAAGGAATTCACTGCATCCTTTGTGTAGTCGAATTCCATTTGATTGAGTTTAATCTTCTTTACTAATTATACACTTTTCAAAAATCAAGAAATCAACACAGCTCCAAAATCAGAGTTCATCCGTTTTTTGAGTTTCGTGTGTGTTCACCTTTTTCAAATTGAATTCCACGAAACAATCTGGGAAAAAAAAAACATGAATATTTAATATTTCCACAAAAATTACAGAAGAACGTAGAAAAAACAAGATTTCTACAAGGAACGCATTCCTCTGTATCGATATAGCGCTCTTCCTTCTGCGTTTTCGATTTGTCAAAATTAAAATTTCACAAGTGGATCGTAAAAGCAAAGGATAATTAAATGTATATTTTCCTTTCTCTTCCTGTGTATATTGACTCAAGAAAGAGGGATTAAAATTTCCTGGTTAAGGAAGAACTTTGTAAAAACACATTTAAACAACTAGTATAATCTAAATGTCATAATCTAAATTATCTACTAGATTACTTATTGTTTGTAATGAAAAAGGTCGAACATGTACATATTTTCTTTAAAAAAATCAATGCAAAAATGTTAAGTATTCATTTCGTTAATTAAATTTTGTAAAATTAATCTAGAATGTCTCATTAAAGATATAAGATAAGAGAATGATCGGATAATTGTTTCTTTCTTTTTTTTTTTCGAAGAAGAAAATTTAGTATCGAATAATAATATAATAATTTTCATTTCAGTTTGGCGATTTTCTGGTGTCCATATTTGGAAATCCTGTCGCGATGGTCTCTGCCGCCACTGGTGGATGGTACTGGGGCTACAAAATGTGTCTCTGGTATAACTCATTGTTAAACTATTATGATAATCTTTTTCTTTCCATATTGAAGCATATCAAGTATAATAAACGACAATTTTTTGACTCTTGGATGAATATAATCCTTTGAGCTTCGAGTCGAACGATAATTCGAGTAATTTTTCTTCAAAAATTAAATGGC
>NW_006263637.1:147144-151599 GCF_000469605.1 Apis dorsata | reverse complement strand
TTAAAAAAAAAAAAAAAAAAAAAGAAACATCGACGAAAATGTGAAAAATTCTTTCGAGGAAAAAAATCTTTTTAAAATTGAATGGAGAGAATGTAACGATCGAAAGACAAAAAAAATGATAAAGAAAATTCAACGTTGCAACGATATCATTTTATTTATTGGGTTCCTCACTATTTTGCACAACAATGAAATTTTTTTCACTGGAAACCCATGGAATGTCGCGTGCATCATAACCTCGGCTCTCAACGGCCGAGATCAATCGTTGACAAAAGTGAAAATTGGATTCTTTGTCACGCGTATATGTATACACATAACGAATTGTTTCTTTTTTTTTTTTAATAACGAGCTTGTAAAGCAACGGATGTTTCATTGAAAGCTTCTCGTGGAAAGAGAAAGATTTTTCTGAAAATGGAACACGGTCAACAATACACGGCCCTTCTCTTTATCTTTTTCTTTTTTTTTTTTTTTTTTTTTTTCAATCCATATCTCCTGCAAAAGTAATAATTAATTCAAGCAAACTCTTCACTTACTCTGTTACTCTACTATAACATTTTTTATCTTATTATTTTTACCATAACAAGATCGTAATTTCATTCACTCTTTGAAGAGAATTTCACGATCGATCCGGTCATTTCTTCTTTCCTCTTATTAATAATTATTAATAATTTTTTAATTCTCCTCTTATTAATTAAATATTTCTTATAGATTATTTCGTCGAACTCGAGTAATGCGAGTTTTTTTTTCTTTTTATCCATTTTCAAAATCTACCATCTCCTCTTAATCTTCTTAAACTCTCACAATCCAATTACGCGTAATTAATTCAATTATAAACTCTCTTCGTTCTTATTATCATCACTTTCATTCACAAAACGATCGTTTTATTATATCGTTATAATACTCTTTAAGAGTAAACTCATTTTATAATCCCTCTTATTTGGAGAACAATATTCTTCCAAATCAAATTCCTGCAAACGAGCCATTTTCGTTTATTACGTTTCCACTTCCACATACCCCAATGAAGAATTCAATTGGTGTAAATTTACAAATTACATTTCGTGATCATCACTTATTAAACATTTATTAAACAAATCAACGCCCAGGTTATCAAAACCTGAGGCATATATAATAATTGTCGATTAAACACATCGAATATAAGAATAAAAATTTGGAAAATTATCGTTACTCTTTGAAGAATTTTATCATTGAAAATTGTTATTGTATTGATCAAATTAAAAAGCGAACAAGTACAACTCATTCATCATCGAGATTGACGTTTTTTTCATTTTCTCTCGATTTCTATTTCTTGACAAAATTTAATTAGAAATATGAGTTCAATTCTCATATACCGTGCAAGATAATCGTAGAATGGAAGAAACGTGTTTCTATCTTGGGTTCCTTGATCCAAGCCTCGAACGACGCTTTCGATTTCTATTTCTTTACTTTTTCGTCTCATTCTTCTTGCCTCCTTTTATCGACAATTGTCTCTCCTTCTTGCGCCCCACTTTCGTTCGTCTTTCGCCCTTCTTTCAATCTTTTATCTTCCTTCACCCGACGATTGATCCTGACTTTCTTTCTTGCCTCGCATTTTATCTACCTCTTTCGATATTTCAAATATTTCGTGCGTGCATAACAACGAATAAATCTTTTTCTTTTTTTTATAAAGAAAAAGGAAAATATTTTTAAATCCGATTTTTCGAATCTTGCGAAAAATTAACTGAGAACGGATTTAGAAAGAGAAGATATTTATATACGAATTGTAATTGGTTAGAATTCGTGGAAGAATGAAGGGAAGCATCATCTGGATGAGCCTGGAACATTTACACGCGGCTTTCGTGTAAAAATCCGGTGTTGTCTCTTCCAACCCATAAAACATCTCTTGTCGAAGCGGGAAAATTAAGAGAAAGTGTATTGTTGCGCGCCTTTCTTACCGCAAAGCGGGATCTCGCCGATTTGTAGCCGTTTAAACGTTCGACGTTTAAACTGTTGAACAGAAAAACTTTTCGAAGAAATCGGACGGAGGCAAATAAATACGAAAAATGGATATTGTCTAATGAAAAATGAGTCAACGATCGATGATAAATTGATCTAGGAAGGAAATTGTGATGCGAAAAATTTTATCATTGAAAATTTTTATTGTATTGGTCAAATGTCAAATTAAAAAGCGAACAAGTACAACTCATTCATCATCGAGATTGACGTTTTTTCATATCATCTTCTCTCGATTTCCATTTCTTGACAAAAATTTTCAATAAAAAGCAAAATAGGAAAAATAGAAAAAAGATACAATTTTTTAAGATTTATCATCATTTTGCGCTAAATATGTTTCTAAAATGTTTCGAATTTTCTCAATTACGATATTTTTCTTTTTTTTTTTTTAGAGAATTTCGAATTCCTCTTTGTTTTCTTTCTTTCTTTTCTTTTTTAAGGTACGCCTGGTTTATGTCCACTCTGGGATTCGCCAGTATCGGGAATTTAACAGTGATGGCTGTCGAGCGTTGGCTGCTGGTGGCTAGACCGATGCAAGCTTTATCCATAAGGTAAGAAACGTTCGATTTTCTTTTCCTTTGCTTCATAAATCCGAGAATATTACGAAGAAGAAACGATCGTTTCGTTGAAAAAGATATTGACTTTGTTCACCGAACCGTGGAACAAAATGGACCGAAATTTGTCCCGATATTTCGAAAAGAATTACGAAATCGATTCCAAACTAGCTATTTCGCTCTCGTTCCATTATGTGCGATAAAACGCGACAATTGTTGATCCCGAAAATGTGAAAATTATTAAAGTATTTCGAAAACAATGAAACTCATTGTACAATTAAAACGTAGTTCACAATAATATTTTCCAATGAAAATTAAATTATTCGCGAGAAATATTAAATCAATTAATAAAATTAAAAAATTTTTTAGTCGAAAAAATCCTGAAAAATGAATGTAGAAAAATATATTTGTTCAATTCGATAAATCAAAAATTGGAAATTTTTAATAAATTAAGGGGAAAGATAAGGGAATTCGTTTACACGTGACAACATCTTAGACGAAGAATAGATCGTTTTACTCGTCCGATGAAAAATCGAGGCACGAAGGAAATTTCGTGGCTCGATCGATATATTCGCCCTTACATCCAATCCCGATGGATCTTCGTTGCTCCACGTGTCAAACATTTTTGTCTCCTAATAGCGTCTCGCGAAAATTGTTGACAAACGATGAATCATGATCTTTCGAAGAAAACTTTAGACTTCTACGTATCGCTGATACTCTTTTAATCAACCACGACTATCTAACAAAGATAGTTCTCATCATTTTTTAAGAATCTTGACGCTCTCTCCTCGCCGGATTAAGAGATAATTCGAAGGGGAGAAACGCGTGCATGAAAGAAAGAAGGAAGGATAGAGAGAGACGGGTATAGAAGATCGGTATCCTCTCTAAAGCGAAATCTCGTAACTTTGGGATTAATAATAAGACGAAAGCGGACCGAGATTGAAGTTTATTTTTTGCGTCCTTTTCTTTTTTCGTCGAATAATAGGTTGCTTCGATTACTTATTTTAGAAACGCAAAAAGAAAAAAAAAAAAAAAAAGGAAAAAGATATTGAAAAGATCAAGACGGTTGAATTATTCAAGTGTAATATTCTCGATATTAATGATAAAAGAGTCGGTTTTTAAATGGCCGCGTTGATGATGAATGGACGAAATAAATCTTGGAGACGACCTCCACGGTGAATTTTTCACACCGAGGGACTACGTTGAAACGACGGGTTGAAACGAAGAGTGGTTTGCCGAACAATAAAGGATAAGAATAAATATAAATAAATTGCAAATAAACACACTTAACACGCTTTACACTTCGTTTTAGAATCGTGGAAACTGTCTGTTTTCGATAGACACGCGGTCATACTGGCATCCTTTGTCTGGATTTACGCGCTATGCCTCTCTTTGCCGCCATTGTTCGGATGGGGAAGTTACGGGCCGGAGGCGGGGAACGTGTCTTGCAGCGTGTCCTGGGAGCTCCACGATCCCGTAACCAAGAGCGAGACCTATATAGGATTCCTCTTCGTCTTCGGCCTGATCGTCCCAGTTTTGACGATCGTTTCCAGTTACGTGGCAATCATACTGACCTTGAAGAAAGTGCGCAAGAGGGCAGGTTAGATTTTTTTTTTTTTTTTCAATCCTCTTCCAACAAGGAAGAGATGGAGATTTTCTCGCAGAATCGGTTATTTCTTCGATATCTTGTTGTGTTGCGAAATCCTCTCCTTTCAATTTTAAGAAAAATTCGAATTCTCTTCTCGAGAAAAAAGCAAAGATTACTTCCGGAGCTTTTTCCAGAACGATTGTATTTCTTCCCCCTTCGAAACGATAAAAAAAAAAAAAGTTACAAATGATCGGACACAAGTGTTGAACAGAAAGTTAGCGTCTTTCTTTCCGTCAAATGTCAATTTAACCGTGAATAATTTCATTT
>NW_006263637.1:142955-146850 GCF_000469605.1 Apis dorsata | reverse complement strand
TTTTTTTTTTTTTTTTTTTTTTTTTGGATAACTTCTACAAATTTATCAAGAAAGTGACTTTTTCGAAAAAGTGAAATTCCCTTCCCTTTCTAATTTTTATCGTTAAGAATCTAAATATCACGAAATGGAGAAGAAATTTTATCGTGTAAAATTATTTTTCGCTTTTTTCTTTTTACACAAAATCGAAAAATCAAACGGTTGACTTTACTCGTATACAGAATCACGTTTGTCTCGATTGTCCATTTTTTTTTTTTCCTTTTCTTTCCTTTTAATTCTCTTAATTTTCTTGTTATCGCTTTAAAGTTTTTTTTACACACGGAAAAATCAAACGCGAAAAAATCCTTGCTTTATTCCTTGGCGTTTACAAGAGAGGAAAGAAGAGGACGCCTGGTCGTTATCCCAGAGGCGCGAAATTAGTCGGTTTTATGATTCAGGTGCAAGTGGAAGGCGCGAGACGAAGATTACGAAAATGGTTGCGTTAATGATAACGGCTTTCTTACTCGCTTGGTCACCTTACGCTGCCCTCGCGATCGCTGCGCAATATTTCAACGTGAGTATTTACCAAGATTTACGTTCTATAAACATTCAAACAATCGAGAAAAAAAATACAAATATCGTATATGTAAATACTGTATACTCGCGGACAATGCCGCAACAAGTTTAACAAAGGCAAACAGAATATTTCGCGTAGAGATATATAGCTTCCTGTTATCGCTCAAACTTAAACTTTTGTCCGGTTCTCCTCTCTTTTCGTTAATCCCGAATCCGTGGTAATGCTTTCTTAGTGTTTTCTTCCTTTTTTTCTTTTTTTTTCTTTTTCCAATCGCGTTTCGAAAACTCGAGCTGCGGGAATTAATAACAATTAATTTACACGATTTGGCTCGAAAAAAAATTTCCTCTCTTTCGAACGAATGGACGAGTTTAAGTTTCGCGAAATACGAAACAGTTTTGTAAGAGACTCGGAGAAGATCGGGGAAAAGAGGGAAGCGGAGAGGGAAACGAGCGTGGCGCCGCAAACGAGAGTCACGGCAACGACGACTAGTGAATCCCTGTTGAAGTGAACTACTCGTTCGAGAACGAGGAAAATTTTTCGAAAATTAGAGAAAGAGAAAATTTTTTTTTTAAACAAATTAATCCT
This sequence comes from Apis dorsata, assembly GCF_000469605.1. Taxonomy (NCBI): domain Eukaryota; kingdom Metazoa; phylum Arthropoda; class Insecta; order Hymenoptera; family Apidae; genus Apis; species Apis dorsata. The sequence goes on along the minus strand of NW_006263637.1, from coordinate 145,712 downwards.
TCGATCTCTTTTTCCACCATTTTTGAATAAGAGTATACGCTCACAAAGTGAAAGTATTATTATTTTTCCGTTACCAACAGGTGTCATTAACACGCTCAACGCCATGACCGGATGCATTAAACGGCATCGCCTCGAGAAAAGAGAGAGAGAGATAGAGAAGAAAAGGAGGAGGAAGAAAAAAAACAGTTAATTTTTTTTCATTCAAATTTCTAGGCGAAACCATCGGCGACCGTGGCCATGCTCCCAGCCCTGCTGGCCAAATCCTCCATCTGCTACAATCCTATAATTTACGCCGGTTTGAACAACCAATTTTCCCACTTTCTGAAGAAGATCTTCGACGCGCGAAGCTCGAGAACCGCGGTCCCCGACAGTCAGCACACAGCGTTGACCGCGATGAACAGGCAGGAGCAAAGGAAATGAGGACCGCTATCCATCGAGCGGGCCAAGCTTCAAGCTGAACGCTCAACGAATCGTGAAATCGTTGGATATAAGCGTTGTTCCAACAGACCGTGCATCGATATATCAAAAGATAATTTAATCTCAATAATAAACTCGCTTCTTTCTTTTCTTCTTAACCTTAACCTCGCCTCGTCAGCTTTGGATTTTTTTTCTTTTATTATCCGATCATACTCGAGAGGAGAATTCTCTTCATTTTTTTCCTTTTTTTTTTTTTTTTTCTTCGAATCTGCACGTTTTGAAAATGAAAAGAGATTTTTTTTTTTTTTTTAGAGACGAAGAAAGGAAGGTTGGAAAATTTGTATGGTGAAAGGTAAACGGTCTTTTCCATGCGAGCGAGAAATTACGTTACGCCGTGTTAATCGATGATCTCGTGTTCCTTTTTTTCACGGGTGCGTGGATTAGTGTGACGAACGTAAGAGAAACGAATATTTTCTTTCGAACGAACGGAATTGTTGCATCTTTCGTTCGAATATGAAGTATTTCATCTATGTGATCGATTCGAAGAAAAAAAAGAAAAGGGAGGAGAGAAATTTGACGAAAGATATAAACGCAACGATGAAAAGCGATTTCGTTAATACAATGTATTACCGAATGGAAGAGCGGCGTGGAATCTGGGTAAAATTTCACGGATGGCGCAGCGAAATTGCGCAGAGAGAGAAAGAGAGAGAGAGAGAGAGAGAGAAAGAGAGATAAGCAAAAGGAGGCCACATAGAAAGTGTTAATCGTTAAACAGAACGCAAGTGATCGCAGCAACGAAAGAGTACAACAAGAATTTTAATTAAACTCCATTTACATCACACACAATCCACCGTTTTAAAGTCCATAAGGCTTTGTGGCTAATGGTAAATGAAGCCGCGTGTGTGGGAAGAAGAACGTATAAAGCAATGAAGCAATTACCGGGTCGGTTAAGAATCGATCGTAAAACAGACAACAACACGTTACCCGGCAAAAATAGTCGATAACCAATCAAATTTTCACCACCCCTAATGGAACAGAGAGATTTCACGCCCATAGAATAGTAATAAGTTACACACTGTTATTTTTTCTCCCCCTCCTTCTCCCCGTCTCTCATTCTCTCTCTTTCTCTCTCGAGGGGGGTGGGGTAGGCGGGGGAAACGTCATCAAACGGCATACGTTATGGACTTGGACTTAGGGGGAGGGAGGGAGGATTCATATTGCGATTCGTAACACGCGCGATTATGCCACGACGGGGAAAGTGAAATCGATAGGAAAAATCGAAAAAAAATTCCTACTCCACTCGTGAATTACTCTTCCGTACAACACGATTGGTCGAAGGTTGCGTATATTCAAAATATTATAAACAGAGATCTTTTCAACACTCAAAGTCAAGCTTAATAAAGGAAACGTTACCTTCCTCGAAGAGAGGGAGCCGAATCTCTTGTTCTCGAATATTCGAGTATCGTTGATTATCCCGTGGAAGAAATTTTATTTTAAAAGGATCGGAGTGTGGAGCAAACTCGTTATTATAACACATCGACGCGTCTTGCTCGATCATTATCGCGAGAGGAGATGGTTATCCTGCTTGTTAATTGAATCGGCACGCGAGCGCCGAGCGAAACGAGCGGGAAAAAAAGGAAACGAATGAGACGAACGAAACGGAAGTTGAGATTTTTTTCTTCGAGAAAAATCGAAAGTTACGTAAGAACGATCGGGTGAAAATTCAGGTTGAGGCAGAGATGAGTTGAGACGAAATAAAAGATTGGATCTTCTTTTTCCACATTTGTTGGCGCGTGATTCCTCCGTACGAAATGGACGGTTAAAGAAATGCTCGGCGATGTGTGGTGTATGGCGTGTTTATACTCTCTTCTCTCTCTGCCGGGAGGAAGAAGAGGAAAGAAGTGGAGCGATCGCGGTCAAAGGAAGCTATTTGTTTTCAAACAGCTTTACGAACGATATCTAGTAGTAGAAATTTTCTTGCCTCTTTTTTATCTCGGGTAATATATAAACGAGATTAACGGTAGAAAATGGTTTCTTCGTACCATTTTAATCTTAAAATTAATTAACTTTTAAAAGTATTTTATGGATAAAAAAATTAACTTTCCAAATAGACTTTAATGCTTTCTAGCTTCTATGGAATACACATGCGTTATTATCATTATTATCATTAAGATTAAAAAGAATATGATTTATTTTTTCATTTTGATCAATTTTTTTTTTTTTTTTAAGTCTGTTGCGTACATGCTCGTGATATTCTCCGACAAATCTGCGTTTAAATTTCATTTCCATTTCATAAAAAATGTAATTTTTCGCATAAACATCCGCAATTATTATATCTGG
>NW_006263637.1:141701-142599 GCF_000469605.1 Apis dorsata | reverse complement strand
TTTTTTTTTTTTTTTTTTTTTGCTCCAATAACAAAATAGTAAAAGTTAAAATTCATAAAATCCATTATCTAGAACATTTTGTTAAACCTTAATGATTTTTTTGATATTATCTCAATATTTTCACCGTACATGGAAGTATACAAATCTTTTATTTACAATTTGTTTTAAAAAATTATTCACCTCGGTCGATTAAAGTCTCGATCGATTAAATTACGAGACAGTAAATATCATTTTAACAAGAAATCTGTGTCTCGTAGAAAACGAATGCCGAAGAGAAATAATAAAAACTCGGGAAAGTGTTGTTCCACGATGTATACATTGCAAGTTGAAAGAACGATTGGCATGGCGTAAAAATTGAAACGAGATTCGAATACGGATGAAATCAAGCAGTGTTTACGATGCAAATGTTGGACTAATGTTACTTCATTCACCTCGTCTTTCCGCCAATTTTCAACGATATTTTTCGAAATCTTTTTTCAAAAGCGAATCATTCAAAATGCGAATCTCATTCTTTCACGAGCTTTTCAACTCGAAGAGAAGAAAAGAAAAATAACAAGCGGAGAGACGTTTAAAAGAGAAAACATTCGGTTTAAAAAAATTCGAACGATTATAAATATCGATCGTTTGGACGATTTCGTTTCGCGCAAAGTTTCGTAAAATATAAAAACGATGTAAGTGATTTGCCTATTCGATCGAGTATGAAAGGAGATACGTTTTGTCAAATGGACCATGGAAAAGATAGTTAGAAACCGTTGTAAACGCGATTCGTTTCGACATCCCCGATTTTATCCCATCTCGTGAAAGGAAAAACATCTCCCTTCTCTATTTTCGAAAGATCGTAATCGCAACGTTCGATCGTTCGAACGTGAAACGATCTCGAATATAATACGAATATAAA
>NW_006263637.1:139615-141135 GCF_000469605.1 Apis dorsata | reverse complement strand
TATATATATATATATATATCGAGGATTTCTTCCAGATCTGTCGGTGAATTTTCGTTTTTTCTCTCCTCTTCTTTTAGAAGGAAAGCGTCTCTTCTGCGAAAAAGAGGCGGGCCGTTAAAGGAGTGGAACGAGCTTTATCCTCGTGAATGGGACGGAGAACGGCGAGAACGAGGGGAAGAATGAAAGATAAAAATGAAAGATGATTTGTGCGTGACTTGTAAAGAATTTTCTCGTCTCGGATACTTGTTTGTGAAGACGTTTAATGGAAGACGTTGCGTGGCGTGCGTGTTCGCATTGGATCGAGAAGAGAATCTTTTTCTTCCTTTCTTCCTTCCTTCCTTCCTTCCTTTCTTTCTTTCTTTCTTTCCTTTCGATCGAGACACGCGCCGCGATCGAGAAACAAATCGATATGCACGATACGTGTAATAGGCGACGGTTTCGATATGGGATGGGCAAAGTGCAACCAACTGTTCCAACGGCGAATCGTTCTCAATCGAGTAACGGTACTCGAACTAGTGAAATTTGCCCTAATTCTTCATTTCGCCGTTGATTCACAACGATGTGCGTTCTCTCGCGTTTTATTTTCTCTGTCGCTCTCTCTTCTCTCTCTCTCTCTCTCTTTATTCGGATCGTTAAGTTTCCGAACGATTTAGTTTGGAAATTCGAAAATACGAATATTTGACACGCGATTGAACCGATTATTGGGTAAAATTTTGAAATAAATGTCAATACGTTTTGTAAAGAAAGTTTATAAAAAATTATAAAATTTTCGTGAACGTTGCTTCGCTTTTTTGAATTCTTTTGTATCGCTATGAAAAAAAAAAAAAAATATTCAGTCGCTCGATTTGTTTCGAATCTCGAGAAATGGATAAAAAAATAAAAAGAAATATTTTCCCACAATCTTGTTTTCGATACAGAAAGTCGGTCATCGAACGGAAAACGGAAAGATCAGATTAGATTGGATCGAATTTTCGTAATTGAAGGTTGTTCGTTCAACGGGATGATTATTCAACGTCTTGTACGTCTTGCTTCCTTCTGTTTGAAATATTTTAAAGAACGAGGAGGACGCACGATCATCGAATAAGGACGGTGTGAATTTACAAGTGTGAGTAAAAGTTTAATGGATGAGCGTTTCCAATTTTATTTTAAGCGGTTGTCAGCGGTAAAAGAAAAAGAAAAATCTCGATAAATCATCCATTGATAAACTCGATATCGGAGAGAGAGAGAAAGAGAGAGAGAGAGAAAAAATAAACGCGAAAGAGAAACTCGATCACGAGACTGTATTGAGATTCGATCGAGTAAGTTGAAAATTTCGGTGTGTAAGTTTTATTGCCTTAATAAAAAAAAAAGAAAAAATTCTTCTCCCCATAAATGAGCAAGATTATAAATTAAACTCATTATTGCATCGAATCTTTGACTTTTATCGATGACTTTTATTTTACGCTTGTAAAATCTTATCCGATTTTTAATTTTATTTATCTCGCGCGCGTTCAACGCGATTTATAAACTCGATTCTTTCT
>NW_006263637.1:136198-139335 GCF_000469605.1 Apis dorsata | reverse complement strand
TCTTTCTTTTTTTTTTTTTTTTAGAAATCTGAAATTATTTAGATCGAAAACTTAAACGAGAGTGGTTTTATTGTCGTATCTATACAAGGTGGAGGATCATCGTGTATTTCTTGCTTCCAGACCCGTTATTTAATTCTATTTAAATGAACACGGATTTTAACTCGTTCCAATCGTTCCAAAGAAAAAAGAAAAAGAAGAAGAAGAAAAAACATCGTTACTTTGTTACACAATCCGTGTTTCAAAGATTTATTTAACGAATTTTCAACTTTCACTATGTATCGTCTGGAGTACCGTTCATTCATCCTCGAAAAAAAATTGGTGGTCTTAAAACGGCCGGCCGTGAAATTAATCATCGTGCTTTCTCATTTGGGCCTTGAACGCTTTGCCTTTTGTAACGGCAAGTTCGAAAAATATCGAAAGACCGATTAAAAACCGATCTTTTTCTCGCTCTCGTGCATTAATTAATCATCGATCGATCGATCGAAATCTTGCTCGCGCTTGTTCAACAAATTAAACCGTTAAAACTAAAATGGAAAGCATTAAAATGTTCAAATGTTCGTTGAACGTTTTCCCCAACTTTCTTTTCAAAGTTGCCACTTTAAAACGCGCGATGTGTAAAAAGGCATAAAGAAAATACGTTAAAGTAATAAAAATAAAAATAATCGCTTTTGCGCCGAAAATGAGAAATAGAATCGTGTGCGCGCGAAAGAAGAAAAAAGAAGCAAGAATAACAAACCATTATCGTTAAAAATGATGGATGGATCGAGTTAACGACATAAGATAATGATTCGTGGACGATACAATTAAGAGATCTGCTGGACGTTCAGCAAATTGTTGTTTTATCGTTAACCGTCGACGCTTATTACGATCACGTATTATACCAACCACCTCTCTGCTTCTCGTTTCCATTTTACATGTTACATGTGCCATATAAGTAAGGATAATCCTGAACGATTTCTGTAAAAAACCAAATCTCGAATCGAAGAAGACGAGTTTCGAAATGGAAAGCAAAAAAAAAAAAAGAAGCCACCCTCGTCGTTGACGAACGCAAACGAGATATAAAACGAATGGCGAGATCGAATCGATCTCGATCGTTGCTTGCATCCTGGCTGTCACATCGACGGGATCATCGTCGAACGCCAAGAAGCCCAGTCCTCTGGTGGGAGGCAAAACTCTCTCTCTCTCGAGCACAGCTGATCATTAAAGCTGCCGCTGGCCAGTCAAACTTTCACGCTCGGCTATATCCAAGCTTCGTGCGTCGCAACGCGTCCCAGTGCCTCGCAAAGTTTCGCGGAAAATCGAATTTTTCGCCTTCGATTTTTCTTCATCCTTTTCTTTTTCTCTTTCTCTCCTTTTTTTCGTTTCTCGTTTTTCTTCTTTCTCGCGCTCATCCGCTCGACCCCGCCCCGAGTTCTCTTCAAAGAACTTCCAAAAGTTCGTACTTTTACCGTTCAAACGTACGGCGTACGTTTATCGAATCGTTTTCAAGCGAGGTATCCTCGATTCGACTCGCGGCGCAATGTAAATAAATCATCCTCCGATTTATTCGTAGCGGGGAAGAAGAAAGGAAGAAGAAGAAGAAGAAGAAGAAGAAGAAGAAGAAGAAGAAGAAGAAGAAGAAAAAGGAGAAGGAGGAAGAGGAGGAAAGATATTAGGGATAGGGGAGGATGAGAAGGACGATTGTTGTTACTCGATGGAAAAGTATCGACCTTGGTGAAAGAGAGGAGCGTTGTTGTTGTTGTTGTTGTTGTTGTCGTTGGAAGAAATAGACTTGGTTCGTGGAAATGGTAAGGGGATCGATGAGGAACGAGTGCGCGAGAAAGGAGGAAAGCTGATACGCGTAAAAGGAAGAAAGTCGCGGACGAGTGGCGCGAGGTAAGAAAAAGTGTTGCCGCTGATCGCCCTCCAAACGACCGACCGCTCGTTTAAACCGTTCGTTTCGAACGATTCGCCGAAAACGACTTTTCGAGAAACCATTGTACACGTCGAAACAAAACAAACGTAGAACAACGTCATCGTTATATTCGCCTTATTCTTTTCATATGTTCGTCACGCTATATGGTCGCGCTAATGTTTCTATTCGCTGGAAAATTAAGAATAATCAAAAAGATCGAGATTTATTTTTTCGAGAGTCTTCGAATAGGACGAACGAGCGAAATAGAAAATAGAATTTTAAGAGGTAATTTTTCTTTCTTCGATTCATTCGTTCTTAATCGCATCGATGAATTCGATCTCTCCAAACGCGTGAATTTCGTGCACGATTAGGAACGAGACCTACTTTCCATAATTAACTATTCCTACCTCTCTTTCCAATTCCAAAGAAATCTCTAATTATCTTTCCCGAACATCTTCGAAATCCTAAATAGCCTCTCGATTTTTTCTTCCCAACTATTCCTCCCCTCCCCCTCGTTCAAAATTACTTCGATGTTACTCGAAGAGAGCTACACACTCCTTCTTCCCGCTTTCTCGAAAATTTTAACGCGCACCCGGATCATCGAGAGGATCGTTCATTGTCCGCGAAACCACTCATCCCCCTTTTATCCTATCGAGGCGAGTGGTACGCCCCGACGAAATCGGGGGGTGATCCATTTTTCGAGCGGAGGAAAGACGGTGGAACTTAAAAGGGATAAGAAATATATAAGAGAGGATTGGGATCGAGGAGATCCCTGCGATCGTTAGCGAAACAATCTCTCGACGAGAACGAATCCCTTGAATCTATCGAAATTTTATCGGTTATGCAAGTTTCGTCGATCGAAACCTCGAGTTGAAGAGGAAAAGAAAAAAAATATATCTCGTTCATCGGAAACGGAGAATTTGAGAATTCTTTATCCGCCACGCGCGTGTAAACACGAGGGTCGATACGAGCGAGAAAATTAAATATACGTCACACGAGCATGGAAACACGTTTCATTCGGACGCAAACACGTCTCCAATTAGTATACGTTCTGTCCGCTGCCTTTCTTTGAAATAGCGCGATGAAGAATAAATAAATAAATCATTACGCACCATCAGTCGCACCACGGTGTGGTTTCAGAGGTTGAAAGCGAGATAAAGAATCACGGAAACGAAGCTGATCGGTCATGGTCCGCGTACTTCGTGTACAAATGACGAGGGGATAGTCGTCTCGAGGTGTTCCA
>NW_006263637.1:128748-135859 GCF_000469605.1 Apis dorsata | reverse complement strand
CCTCCTCCAGACGATCGTCCGTTCCATGGCCGTTTTTTTTCTCTCTTTTGTTCCCCTCCCTTCCCCTCCCTCTTGTCAACCCATCATTACAATGATAATGGATCAGCCCGTTTTTTTCGATCCTCCCGCTACGACGGTGTAAACCGTGTGTAAACCCGTGTGTCCTCGCCTGAAAAGAGAAAAAAAGAGAAAGAGGAAGAGAAAGGAAAAGGATAGACTAATTCGCGCCACGCTCGATTTACACTTAGCCGAGAAGCGAAAATAATCGAGGAATAATATAAATATCTTAACCGTAAAAGAGGTTGAGGATATAATAAATAAGTAGAGAGACGCGGTGGGAGACAGAAGAAGGAAGAAGAAGAAGAAGGCACCAAGGTGTTGTATACTTAAACGATGATACCGTTTCGAGAAGATGGTTCGAACGATCGTGTTATCGATTGATCGCCGCACAGTTTGAGCGCGAAGACGACGCGACGGGAGAAAAGAACAAATATATATATGTATATATATATTACATATTCGAAGAGAAAAATCGAAGAATATTCGTAAAGATGAGGAATCCGATAGCGGTGGTTATTCTCTTCCTGTTGGCCGTCTCGATATTTTGCGATGGAACGACGAACGCCTACAACGTTCTAATGGCCACCATGGGTGGGACCAAGTCTCACACCATACCTTTCGTCGCGTTGGGTATCAGTTTGAAAACACGTGGACACAACGTGACCCTTTTAAGCGCATTTCCGGGACCAGCTGCGAATAATGGGCTGCAGGAGTTCGTCCCTCCCATTTTCGAGGTAACGAGCCAATTTTTTACACCGTAAATATATATATATATATAGCGCATAGTGTCTCTGTAACGAGAAAAATTTTACATTCGAAACTAACGACACTAAATTCGGGTAATATTATATATACGACCGTTTTTCTTTGCCTGCTTTAATTATATTCTTTTATATATATATATATTTATGGGAAATAGTTTCTAGATAAGCTTCCAAGCTCTGTTTTCAATCGCAAGTGTAAGCTGATTGCAGCGAGTTTACTCGAGTGAGCGCGTAGTCGGAGTACGGAAGGAGATTGTACAAAAGGGATTGCTTCGTGTTTGTATCGCGTGCAAACAGTTTGAATTATAAATCAGGAACGGGGGAGAATCGAGAAGCCTGGGGAATTTAGCGGACCATGAACGGAGAACATTTCTAATTACCGGCAATACTTGTGTGTACAAAGTGTGCGACAATTTTAAAATGTTAAATAAAGAAAGGAAGTAATTCTCGATCCAATTCCTCGGTCGATTCGAGAATTATTCGAATCCAATTCGTGTATACAATTGTGTATACAATATCGTATATTATATCATATAAAAATTATATAAAAGAAGGACAATGGGATCGTAAGTGCGCGACAATTTTAAAATGTTAAATAAAGAAAGGAAATAATTCTCGATCCAATTCCTCGTCGATTCGAGAATTATTCGAATCCAACGCGTATATACAATTATATCGTATATTATATCATATAAAAATTATAATATAATATATAATATTTTATATATTATAATATAAAAAAAGGACAATGGGATCGTAAGTGCGCGATAATTTTAAAATGTTCAATAAAGAAAGGAAGAAATAATTCTCGATCCAATTCCTCGGTCGATTCGAGAATTATTCGAATCCAACGCGTGTATATAATTATATATCGTATATTATATCATATAAAAATTATATAAAAGAAGGACAATAGGATCGTAAGTACACGACAATTTTAAAATGTTAAATAAAGAAAGAAAGTAATTCTCGATCCAAATCCTCGATTCGAGAATTATTCGAATCCAACGCGTGTATATAATTATATATCGTATATTATATCATATAAAAATTATATAAAAGAAGGACAATAGGATCGTAAGTGCGCGATAATTTTAAAATGTTAAATAAAGAAAGAAAGAAGTAATTCTCGATCCAATTCCTCGTCGATTCGAGAATTATTCGAATCCAACATGTGTATACAATTATATTATATCATATAAAAATTATATAAAAGAAGGACAATGGGATCATAAATGCGCGACAATTTTAAAATGTTCAATAAAAAAAAGAAAGAAGTAATTCTCGATCCAATTCCTCGATTCGAGAATTATTCGAATCCAATGCGTGTATATAATTATATATCGTATATTATATCATATAAAAATTATATAAAAAAAGGACAATGGGATCGTAAGTGCGCGACAATTTTAAAATGTTAAATAAAGAAAAAAAGAAGTAATTCTCGATCCAATTCCTCGGTCGATTCGAGAATTATTCGAATCCAACGCGTGTATATAATTATATATCGTATATTATATCATATAAAAATTATATAAAAGAAGGACAATGGGATCATAAGTGCGCGACAATTTTAAAATATTAAATAAAGAAAGAAAGAAGTAATTCTCGATCCAATTCCTCGATTCGAGAATTATTCGAATTCAACGCGTGTATATAATTATATATCGTAATTATTATACCGTATTATCGATATTATTATTATCGATATTGATTCTCGATCCAATTCTCGTTCGAGAATTATTCGACGCGTGCATATAATTATATAAAAATTACATAAAAGAAGGACGAATGTAGGATCGAGTTGTAAGAAGAAGAAGGTTGACGTTCGCTTTTATCGGCAGGCTTATGTCGGGAATTACACGTCCGAATGGGATTTGGTCGGTGCGAGGTTCCGGGATGAAATGCCCATCTCCCCGTGGGACGCGATGCGATACGCCTGGGAGTCTTGCGAGGCGCTTCTTCGGGACGAAATATCGGTAGCCTGGCTGAGAAGGGGCAAAGCCGATTCTCGTAAACGATGGGACGTTGCCGTGGTGGACGGAGCCTTCCCCGAGTGCCTTCTTGGAGTTCTCCACGGCGAGGGCGTGCCCACTATCATGCTAAACACGGTAAACAATTTCCTTGTCCTCTTTTTCTTAGATATCGAATTAATTTTCTACATAACGATTTTATTTATTTCTGTATAAAATTTAAAGAAAAAAAGAGTATCTGACGCGTTAAAATTAAATGGCGATGTCCGGGCGCAGGTGGCTTTGTACAGTGGGTCGATAAGTCGGCAAGGGAACCCATCTCCATGGTCCGTCACGCCTTACTTCGGCAAATCCCTGACGCAAGACATGAGCTTCGTTCAAAGGATCCTGAACGCCGCCTGCCTCGTCAGTTTGAGGATAATGCACTGGTTCATGATCACCGGATACCTTCAACCGGTTCTGAGAAAGTATCTAGGTAGTATCGGTGCTTTTACTTCTCGATTCATCACGATTTCATTCATCACGACGACTTTTTCTCCTCCTTTTCTTCTTTTTTCTTCCTGGAAAAGAAAAATAAAAAAGAGAAAACTCGTTTCACAACAGGGAATCAATTACCCGACGTGCGAGATCTGACCAGAGAGATCCCCCTGACATTGCAGAATAGTCATTACAGCGTGGCCGACTCGGTCCCTTACTTGGCGAACGTGGTGAATGTCGCGTGCCTCCATTGTAAACCCGCGACTCAGCTTAGTCCGGATTTGGAAACTTTTTTGCAACGCGGTGAGTAGTTGTTTCGTAAATCAATTGGCATTGGTTAGCTGGCAAATTATTGCTCGTTCCTCGGATTGCTTCTCGAGCTCGACGCGCGAATTTGACGTTTCAATTTTCACCATTTGCCGAAGAAATTCAAATAAATGGTCATTCGAATAAATGCGCAAATTTCTCGTAAGTTTTTCGCGTGTATATAATAATATAGAATAATAATAATAATATAATAGTAATATATAAAAAAATTATATATATTATATAAAAATATAATAATAATATAAAATAATAATATAGATTATTTCTCAACGGTGTCAAGTACACGGTAGTAAATATTTCAACGAACGAAATTTAGAAAAAAAAGATTACTATTACTTTGTCTTTTTCCCACGGATCGATCCGCGATACCGAATAGGTCATTTTCGTCTAATTCCAAAGTATAATGGCGAAACGTTGGCGCAGGTTTCATCTTCGTTTCCATGGGTTCGTCGGTCCGCGCTTCAGGCATGCCCGAGGCGCTTCGTCAAATCTTCGTGGCAGCCTTTGCCACGCTTCCGTGCAACGTTATATGGAAATGGGAAGGTATGAAGATCAAAGATCTGCCATCGAACGTCAGAACGGCGGCATGGTGGCCGCAGCAAGAGCTATTAGGCCATTCGAAGCTTCGAGCGTTTGTCTCCCACGGTGGACTTCTATCTCTGCACGAGGCCGCTTATCACGCTGCTCCCACTCTCGTTTTGCCCGTTTTCTGTGATCACGATGGAAACGCGGCACAAGCTGGTTAGTCGGATTTAAAATTGGCAAATAATATTATAATAAATTTAAAGAAGAGAGAATTTTTCAAAATCGAGATAATTGAAAGTTGAAAATTGTTAACATACGTTTAAGATATAATTTCTTTCGTTGCAGAAAAATTGGGTTACGCTTTGGTGATGGATTTGGCCGGAATATCCATCGGGAGTCTTCGCGATGGGATTCTCAAAGTGGCTGCGATTCACAACAATTCGTATCGAACAGCGGCGAAAAAGAGGAGCACGTTGCTACGAGATTTACCGATTAATCCTAGAAAATTGGCCACTTGGTGGGTGGAACATGTTGCCAAGTATAAAGGAGAACATTTAAAAAGTTCTACGAGGTAGTTTTTTCGATAAAGATTTCTCTAAAAAAAGCTCACGCAATAATTAATAAGGAATATACTGTTCCAGGTATATGAGCGTTATTCACTATTATTCCATCGATGTGGTAATATTTTACGTGATAACATTAACGCTATTGATGTACGGATTAAAGAAATTATGCTGGAGGACTATATCCAAACAAGTTGTTAAAAAGAAAATTAATTAGACTGAATAGTGTCAATTTTATAGCGATGAAATTCTGTGAAATTGCGATGTCTTTATATTTAATAGCATTCAATACAAAATTGTGATCATATAAAAGCAATCGTTAATCGTAATCGAAATGTACTGTAAAAAAAAAAATCTGAATATTTGATCACATTTCTATCATGTTAAAAATGAAAGAATATCGTCGTACAGATCTCTATATTAACTACTGTTGATTACTGTTACCAAACAAATTTGAAACAAATTTTAAAATTTTATGATAGACGATATTTATTATTATCATCTGTAAATAAATTAAAAAAATTAAAAAAAAAAACAAAGTAGTAAAAATATAAAATACTTTTAAAGTCAATTAAAAAAAAAAGATAATAGAAATAAAAATTTATCACTTCATAATAAATATAGCGTTTAAATTTTGAAAATTCTATTGCAGTATGTTCGTTTGTTTGCAACATTAGAGATAAAATTTTACGTGACGCGTTTTATACTTTTTTTTCTTTTACATAGAACGAACCACGATTAAATTTGAATAAAAAGGATCAGTCATCGCGAACGCATTAATCACTTCTAACGAGTTTTTTTTATACGACCTTCATCGAGACAAATATAAAAAATAATACACGATACTGTCGTTCAAAACAATGATCCAACACCACAACAAAAAATCTTAAAAACAAGTTACTAATACTCGCACGATCAACATGACACTGACAACACACATTTTCATTTTCCCCTCTACGTACAATAAAGGATGATGCTTCATCCATGATGTACGCACTTAAGGGGACTTATCGAAAGTTAACCTATCAGCATTGCCCACCGTCGAAATTAAACTCCAGTTACCATTCTGATCGTTTGAACGATAAATATTCACATTCGGGACAATAATTTGGAAAATAGATGTAATTTTGTTCGACTATTTGCAGCTTCGGTCATTTTATTGTCCAAATATATATTCGTGAGTAAACGATTAAACGTCGAACGATAATGGCTGAAGACAGGTAATGGAAGGAAGGGCTATCGCATCGTAGAATACGGTACTGATGTTAGTTAAGGGCTTCGTACGAATGGTGGCGCACAAATCGGATTCCCGACAAGACACGAGGAGGATACTCGTATTTCCACGACGCTTCTACGTCCATGACCCGTGGCGAAGTCGGCACTCGTTCACGATCGGATCAGTACCAGCTGACTCGTTCGTCAGAATGTTGGTGTGTGTTCTGTTATTGCGTTTTTGAGGGCTGCCTCGTATCAAGTGTTCTTTCGCCATCATTCTTGTGTCGGTTTGTGTACGCGAAGGCGATACGAGAGGCGGTCAGAGTTTGAATTGTGGAGCACGCGAGCACAGCCGAAAGGTAAATACGCGCTATGCGCGGTGGAATGCAATGTGTACGTGCGCGACAGTGGTGAGAATCGTGGTGTTTTGAAAGGACACGTTTACCCACGTGGAACACGATGCCAGTTTTCGGCGTGACTTGGCAAACTCGTTCGCGAGACGAAAAATAAGCGAATGGTCGAGGAAGGGAGAGAAGAGTCTGTGGGAAACGAGAAACGAGAAACAAAAGAGGACACTTGAACCGACGTTGTATAGCGGAGACAGAAAGAGAGATAGTGAGAAAGAAAAGAAGGGAAACAGAAAACGATAGAGCAAGATAGAAATAGCGGGGGAAAAGATAAAATAAAGACACGAAGAGAGGACTGACTTGACTGTTGTTCGATCGCGAAAACACGTGGGGAGCGACGCGGGAGTTCCACCCGTAGCGATGAACGTTCTATGGTCCGCTAAATGGGAGGACTCGTCGCGGGAGAATCCCTCGTATCGTATCTTGACGATCGATCGTTCCTCGGGAACGCGGCGAAGGTGCACGAGAAACGCTGGAAAACGGCATCCTGTCACACGAATATGCGCGAACGGTAAACGATGCTGCGCATACGAGCGTGTAGAGTTTCATACGGTGGCGGTAGGTGCGTGCTTCGTTTCTCTCGCAACTCGGGGGCCCTGTCGGTGACCGGAAAACAAACGACCGAGGTCGGGGCCGAAGTCCTCCATGCAAAATGCGCACGCTGGACACGCGTAACAACCGATGCAACAAACAAATGCTCTATACAGTATGGAGCTTCGTCCGTGTTGTGTGTCTGACGCGACGCTTTTACCCTCTTGCGCTTGCCTTTGGCGCGTGACGTAATCCATTCAAGCGCTTAC
>NW_006263637.1:122772-128435 GCF_000469605.1 Apis dorsata | reverse complement strand
CTCACTCACTCACTCACTCACTCACTCACTCACTCACTCACTCACTCACTCACTCACTCACTCTCATCAAACTATATCTCTTTCTTTGTCTCTAACCTAACCGTACGCTTCGTCCTCCCTTCTTTCTCTAACCCCCCTTCCACCCTGACGAAAGCATCCCTTCTTTTTCTTATCATTCGATAATGGCGACGGGGAAGAAAACGGTCTCACAGCGTGCGTCGCAATTAATGTTTCTGACTGGTTTCTCCATTTGTTTCGCTCTTTTCTAAAAACTCCATATATGCGTTTTCTTGTCTTTTGTTCGTGGCACGTGTCTCTCGTTTTCGTTGTGTTTTTCTTTGTTTCTCGAGTTTAACCAACGATCGCGTATATATATTGCACCGTACGGAAAATTCAGTAATAATTCAAGAATTTCGGGACATGGAATTTCGCACTCGTGACCACCCTTTCTCTATCCCCTCCCTTCCACCATTCCCCTACTGTGCTACGAGTTTTCCTAACACTGCAAGTGAATTACGTGTTCTCGCACGATCGAACGTGTTGAGTCGCGTTTGTTGTGTCGCGTGTAGCATATACGCGCGTTGTCGAACGCGTCGCGCGTGAATACCGCGTAGTTTACGGTGTCGGGTTCAAAAAAGCAATCCGAGGTGCGCCAGTGACGATAACATGGTCGCCTTGTATGGTATCTGATATACTTGTCCGATTCGTGAAGTTTTGTTCTTAGTTGTCGTGAATTCACACTTCTACGATTTAAATTAATCGTACGAAAAACGATTTTTCGAATCGATGAAAAAAAAATAATATACCACAGTTATGGTAGATCGATACCGTCAATTATGATCTCTCTTCGTTCATAAACGTGATACTATCGCGAGGTGCGTATCAACAACCTGTTCGAAGGTGGGATAAAGTAAACAAGCGGCGCGTGGACCGCGCAGAGGCTGCTACGATGATGGCGTCTCATCGCTTTAACCTTCGAGGAGTGGTTCTTTGTCTTTCCTTCCTCTTTACGTTTTACTTTATTTTACCGGGTTCGCGACGCTAACTACGCATTAGAAGCAACTACGAATCATCGCGTCTGTCGAAGGAGTGCGCGCGCGCGCACGTGTACACGCACACGTATTCACGCTGTTTTATCCTAAACGGTAATCGGTGAAGCGAAGTGTCGGAAGGAAAAGGACGGTATTTCGTGGTCTATCGAGTAAATAACTTGTCTCTTGTGAAATCTCGTACCGACGAAACCTTGAAAAAGTTCCGGCTAAGAAACGACGTAGAAAAAGAGAATTAGCGTGTGGTCGCGTGTTTTGTAATCGGTCGCGATACACTATACATCGTTCCAGCTTCTTTTCTACATGTATTTATATACATATATATTTACGCGTGTGTATGTGTAAAAATTATTTCCCTTCATAGTTTACTTTATGTCTATTTTTGTTATTTACGCAGTGATTTCGGACTATCGGCATGCCGAGTAATGCGGGACATACGGCAGTGGTGCTCCGGTAGTGATTGTGTTATCGACGTGTCATCATCATCGTCAACATCGAGGACGATCGACACGGATCCATTTCGCGGCCAGGAATGTACGTAATATTTATGAGACATGTAAGTATTGGCGCGTGAAAAGTTCGAGCACGTTCCTCAACCTGCGATTTGAACGATTTCCACGATAATTGCGCGCAACAAGCAATCATGTCCCATACTCGTTCGAATTGCGTGTCGGTCAAAGTGTGTCGAAGAGAATGTTATTATGTTTCCTGATGTCTAGACGTTGATTTTTCCGACTGAAGGTGCTTCGATGATAGCTTCGCGATTAAATATTTAGGTTAGAATAATTAATTTGCTTCGAAGATAATTATTTATTTATTGTTATTTCGAGTAAACAATCAAACTTTTTATAGATACTTTTAATTTAGTTTTAATCTATATAAATATTAATATTTACAGATATTATACAAATATATTTTTCATGATATAAAAAAAGTTTTTTTCATAGGAATTGTTTTTTTTTAATACGACGAAAATAAATTCGAAAAATAGAAAACTGGATTAATCGATCGAAATTTTATAGGAATATTTACAAATACATATAAAATTTATTATACATTCTTTTAAATTCTAAAATTTAATTCTGCAATTATTTTATTCGTTTCATTACCTTCCTTCTTTATTCGAATTTGTTTTAACGAGAATATATTTGACGCGTGCATACATAAGAAAATATTCAAGTCTAATTTTGCAACACTTGCTCCGCGCACGCGTTTATCATGTGTATCAATGTTTGTCTTTTCTATTCTATGCCGACATATTTTTTGCATACGCGAAAGAATATTCTTTACCGCATATGCATAAAAAATTCATTGTGTGCTCTTCGCCGTGACATTCGATAGTCGGAAGCAATTGAACGCAAATAAGAACGTGCTCGTGCAATTCGAGGAACGAAATTTGATCGTTTGTGTTGAATTTGACGTACGAACAATATTTCGTACATCTCGTAAACATGCTACAAACAATTAATCGAACAATCGAGGCCATGATTTTTACGATAAACGAATATTGGTAAACAAGATTCAATTAATTAATCAATTATGCAATGCAATTATTATAAACGAGTGTGCATATTGATAACGAAGATCGTTAAATTTGAAAGAAAAGATATCGAACGTGCGACGAACGTTAAATTTAATGTCACACGATAAATTTTTAGTGATCATTTAATTTGGTCGATTATAGAAATAAAAAAAAATATCAATTCACGTCGTAATCGTGTTAAGTTATTTATAGTAGTTGTGTCGTGTACACGATGAAAAATCGAATGTCACGTGACCGTGCATCAAAGCTAAACGCGATTTAAGCGGATCGTAACATGACGAGAAAATATCGTTACGCAACGATATTTTTGTGACTACGATTATCTTAGGAATTATAACCCGTTAATAGGGAGTGTGTTACCTCGTAAACAAAATTCTTATCGTAGATGGTTCTATCGAGCATCCTTGCCTAGCTGCCAGAATTTCGTTCGGATGCCGAGTAAATATGGCCGACCACGTTACGTTTGTCACGCGAGTACAGAGGGCTGTAGTGGAAAAGGGAAAAAAGCGCGAAAAATTTCGGCCATTGTAAACAACGCTGCATCGTAGAATATCGATTACGTAATTTGAAGATAAAGAAGTGACTCGACTGTTCAAAAAATTTCCCTGTAACGAATGCCAAAATATTTTTCGTGTATTTTCGATTGTAAATACAAATGTGGACTTGCGTCGTTACGTTCGATCGGCCCCATTATCTCAGCCTCCGGTAATCACTCTTTGGTCTAAAAATAACGACGACGTGTCGCGACCGGTAAAAAAGAAATACAAACGAACTAATCGGAGAGTGTACCGGAACTCGATAACGATCGCGAGAAAACATCGTTGAGATCGTGGAACGGAAACGACGACGCGACATTTAGTTTCAAGGGCTCTGTGTGTCTGTGTCACTGTTATGATGATCTCGTTAGTGCCGCAGTTTGGCGCGCTTGGTGGGGGCGCTATTTGGTCGGCCAATGCAAAACGAGATCTATCGATAAAAAACGATCGATGTGTTTCGTGTAAAAACATCGAACGAACGCTAAAGGCGGGTTTTTAATAGTGCAATGGCGTTTACGTAACGCAAATCGATTTAAAAAAATTTGACGCCATGATCGTGATAAAAAAAAAAAACAAGAAACGAATACCTTGTTCCGATAACGTTATCGTGACCATGATGCAATTTCTTTGATTTTTATTATGCTCTGTCGATTCATTCTATGAATGAAAATCAATATTAAGACTGTTAGAAAAATATTTTTCTAAATATAATACTTGATTCAATCCTTCGTGAATTTTCTACTTATATCTATCCTATTTTTATCGTAGCAATATTATATTAAATTTAATAAGACTCGTTGTGAATTTTATTTTGTATAAAAATAATATTTGTTTAGCAGATAACTCGGATAATAATTATCGATTTATCAAATATTTTTCTATAACTTGGATAATAATCATCTACTTATCTTAAATATTTTTCTACGAGTGAATGAATAGCGTTTTCATAATTCTACGACTTTGCTCCCAGTCAATAGCATGCGTGGTATTCGTGTTATCAGGCGGCCAACAACTAGTAACAAACTAATCGAAAACGAAAGTGGCGTAGTGGAAATATCCATTCACTGTGCTATTCCATGTTCGTCCATTGGAAAAGTGGAAATTTCCTCGTGTGGGGATTGCAACTGTGTCCCGTCATCTAAGGTAACTTCAACGATGGAAAACGAAATTGTTACGTTCAAGGACGATGAAAGTGACGTCCAATTATCGTCGTGGTGCTCTTCTTACGATCATCCCGGGAGATTAACCAATTCGATTCGAATCGTTCTAATTGTGACACGATACGCCTGTATTTGTGCGCGTATATAAAAATCATCAGAATTAATAGGATCATTAGGGGAACGTATTTTCCAAGTTTTTTGTAAAATGAATCGAATTGAAAAAAGGAGTAACTGTCTGGAATCGATCGATAGATCTGTTCGGAATTTTGTGACAAATTGATACAGATTGGAACGAAGGAATCAAGATCTTTTAAGAAACAATTAGAAAAAATTATATTTTTTGAATTTAGCTTATTTTAGATTTTTGATGTAATTAATTTTTAGAATATTCCTTTTTTCTTTTTTTAGTTTTTTCTTTATGATATCCAAGTTTATAAGTTTGTTTATAAAACAATCAAAATAATATAATTTATGAGAAAAATATACGCGTATTCATTTCTCTCGGAAAAACGAGAAATAATATTATATTTTCTTCTACTTTAATAAATTTATAAAGTAGAGAGTCCAAGCGAAATTCTCATCTTTTTTCCATTTGAAAAATAGGTCATTTGTCTGAAAATTCAGAAACAAAGGACGTTTGCACCGTTTCATTCGAGAAACGGAGTGTAAAACCAACGTACGACACGTTCTCTAGTCTGGCCGAGCATCGCAATGCGGAAAAACCGAGTAACGGTAAACACATTTTATTTCGAACTTCTCTCGGTCCTCGACTGTTAAAGGAAAATCTACATTCCAATGGTTGAAAATAAACAAATGAACGAATTGTCCTTGATATCGTTACCTATTTCTTATATTAAATAATTAAATAATATATTCTATAATTTATATTTCTATGATTTATATTTGATACAATAATTGTAAAAAATACGCATATACGTTTTCCCTCTGTTTATTATTTTTATCTTTATTTATTATTTTTATTTTTATATAAGAAAAATAATCGCTTTGTTTATTACGTAATTATTATTCATATTATTATTCATATATAAAGGAAAATGGTATACATTCAAATGGTTGAAAATAAACAAATGAACGAATTGTCCTTGATATCGTTACATATTTCTTATATTAAATAATTAAATAATATATTCTATAATTTATATTTCTATGATTTATATTTGATACAATAATTGTAAAAAATACGCATATACGTTTTCCCTCTGTTTATTATTTTTACCTTTATTTATTATTTTTATTTTTATATAAGAAAAATAATCGCTTTGTTTATTACGTAATTATTATTCATATTATTATTCATATATAAAGGAAAATGGTATACATTCAAATGGTTGAAAATAAACAAATGAACGAATTA
>NW_006263637.1:116866-122619 GCF_000469605.1 Apis dorsata | reverse complement strand
ATAATTAAATAATATATTCTATAATTTATATTTCTATGATTTATATTTGATACAATAATTGTAGAAAATACGCATAAACGTTTTCCCTCTGTTTATTATTTTTACCTTTATTTATTATTTTTATTTTTATATAAGAAAAATAATCGCTTTGTTTATTACGTAATTATTATTCATATTACTACAATTTTATAATTAATTAATCATAGAATTCTTGCAATTAAAAATAATTTCCAATTTACTGTTTATTATCCATCTTCGACACACTGTGCGCAATATTTAAAAATATTTAAATCCAATGGAAGGAGGATCCAGTCGTGAACCGACCTCCCTGGTTGCTCCGAAACCAGCCTTCACTGTTCATCGCCCATAGATCTCAGTGAATCAACCCGTGCATCGTGGCTAAATAAAATCGACCGAAAAGGACACACGCGTCTCGAACACGTGGCCATATAAGACTGAGAGGGATCTATCGCCTCGTAAACAACATCTTGAACGTTTTCCAAGTGTTTGTGCGTCGGTGTTGCAACGTAACGTAAGCTCCTACTGGAGAAGAAAAGACCGAGGAATGGTCTCTTGAACTCTTGACACGCGTAATTTCGTGCGGCGTGGCGCGAAAGCGACGTGTGGGCCCCGCGAGTCAGCTTTCAAAACATATTCTCACGAGTCGTCTACGGCGGCAATTATTCAAAACTCGTCGTCGATTATTCTCGATCGATCCAAAATATACATGTGAATGCAAGGCGTTGAAAATTGAAATTTCTCGCGTATCTATGAATTCAGCCTAGCTCAGAATGATCCCAAATATGATCCATGAAAACGTCGATCCGTGCATGATATCCGATCGCCGTTTCTTTACATCGAAATTGTACACGAGAACGAACAAGGAGGAGGGCGAGAAGGACACGCTGTCACAATGCGACCCTGTCGCGCAAGAAATTTCCATAAGTCATTAACCTCTGATACGAGAGTATTTAACCGACCTCCTATTATGCGGGGCTCGATAATCATTCGAATCGACGATCCGGTTATGTAGATGCATTACGTGTATTTAGGATCGGTACGGACCGACTCCAGTTGCGAATTTCGAATTAACGGTGTTGGCCGATTTTGCAGGATAGATATTTATTCAATTGGAAATTAATATTCCACGTGTAACAATTTGTACATTTTCGTTTCACGTTCAGCTTGTTAACGCGTTGACTGCCACGCGCGCTGATGTGTCAAATGTACTCCAGTACTTCTAGGGATATTTTAGTAATAAGAGTTTGGTGGTCGCAAGAATGATGCGAGACATCATTTGTTTCATTACTGTTCGCAATAGAAGTATTGATAATAGTAGNCCGGATTATTAACCTCAGCTTTCTATAGAATGTTTTAAAATTTTACATTCAAAATAATTTTTTGAATAAATTATTTTTTTATTATTTTTATAACAATTTAATAATTTTATTACACCCTGCAGAATATCTTTCCAAATATCTACAAAGATCGTTCACAAGTGAAATAAGCATCAAATGAATATGGGGAATATGGGGAATTTAAAAAGACAACGATTTTTTGTCCAAATTGTCCGAATTGTTAACTTTAGCTTTCTATAGAATGTTTTAAAATTTTACATTCAAAATAATTTTTTTATTATTTTTATAATAATTTAATAGTTTTATTACACCTCGCAGAATATCTTTTCAAATACCTTCGAATAAGCGTATGGATGATGCTGCCCGATGAGAACTTTTGCTGTCACGAAAAAATTTAAAAAAGACAACAACTCTTTGTCCAAATTGTCCGGATTATTAACCTCAGCTTTCTATAGAATGTTTTAAAATTTTACATTCAAAATAATTTTTTTAATAAATTATTTTTTATAACATTATTTTATAACAATTTAATAATTTTATACACATTTTATTAACAATTTAATTTTATTACACTCTGCAGAATATCTTTCCAAATACCTACGAAGATCGTTCATAAGTAGTCAAATAAGCATCATCCAAATATGGGTGACGCGGGCCGATGAGAACTTTTGCTGGCAGGAAGGAATTTAAAAAAGACAACGACTTTTTGTCCAAATTGTCCGGATTATTAACCTCAGCTTTCTATAGAATGTTTTAAAATTTTATATTCAAAATAATTTTTTTATTATTTTTATAAATATAATTTAATAGTTTTATTACAGAATATCTTTCCAAATACCTACGAAGATCGTTTGTAAGTGAAATAAGCGTCACCCGAATATGGGGAATTTAAAAAGACAACGACTTTTTGTCCAAATTGTCCGGATTATTAACCTCAGCTTTCTATAGAATGTTTTAAAATTTTACATTCCAAATAATTTTTTTATTATTTTTAATAATTTAATAGTTTTATTACATCCTGCAGAATATCTTTCCAAATACGAAGATCATTCGTAAGTAGTGAAATAAGCGTCACCCGAATATGGGGAATTTAAAAAGACAACGATTTTTTATTCAAATTGTCCGGATTATTAACCTCAGCTTTCNCCCCAACGTTTCATCGTGAATAGACGAAGAGGCGTCGATAGAATTACAATCAAAATTGGAATGCAAGCGAATTCAAATTCTTGCATACTCTTATCCCAATGGGATCTTTTCCATGGTATGGTCGTGTAGTAGCGCTCGCCGTCTCTCAGATGACGCCTGTTGCTTCTCTTTATGGTTTCTATCCGCGCATCTCGTAGTCCCCGAAGGAAAAATTCTCCTCCAAATAGAGGAGAGAGGGAGGGGGGGGAACCCGTGGATTTTCGTTATTCCATTTTTATTATCCGCTCTCTCGACTCTCTTCTTCCCCTTCCGTTTCCATTGTTTAGCCGCGTATGAAAGAAAAAAGGTTGCCGCTCGAACTGGTATTGTTCCGTGTATCGAAAGTTGCGGTGGAGAGATAGAAGCGGTGAAAGTCGATCGACTCGTGGGGAGGGATACTAAGCGGTGGAGAAGTTATAGTTTAATGGACTAATTTCGACGGAAGAGTTCCATTTCCATCCAATGGCGCGTCCTCTTTCATCTTTATTCAACAATCCTCTTTCTTCCGCAATAGAGAGAACGCGCGGAATGGATCCTCTGGAACACTTTCACATGCCGAGGACGTGAACTTTCGCGTATTATTTCTCATCGTCCGAAAGTACGCACGATAATAAAAGGAACGAAGGAGCCGTAACAATAATTTTTCACGAGCGAACGTGAAAATAAACGTTCTCTTTTTTCTCTTTTTTTTTTTCACGTAAATTTCCTTTTTTCCTTTTCACGTATTACCGTATCGGTTTATATCGGTTTACGTTGAAAGCACACGTACCGTAAAAGCGACGTTTGACTCATACTCCTAAGTCACGTTATATACACACCCGTGATACGTTTGGAAGGATGTATTAAACGAAGTGGTAGGGGTAATGGGGGAGGGGTAAATGCGCGCCATTTTCGTGGATCGATCGTAGAGTGTTAGTACAGGAGGGCCGAGTATCGCGCCGTTTTCTGCGTCGTTCCTCGTTAACCTTTGTCCACCGTTCGACGGGTGGAACGGGACGGACGACGCGAAAGGATGCCGACGTCCGTGACGACGCAACGATGCAAGCAATTTTCGGCCCCCGTCCTTTCCTTTTTTCCCTTATCGATTCCCGGTCCGACCGGTGCGTGTGTGCGTCTCCTGACCCACAAATGAGATCTCTCTATCCTCGTCGTCCGCGCGGTGATCGTTGTTTACGCGCTTGAATACTATAATTCGTGCTTCTAGAAATAATCCAGCATTATCTTCCCGGCTGCGCTCGTCTTGCTTTCGCGCGTCTCGCTAAACCGGCCGTGTCCTCGTTTCGAGATAGAGGCCCGAAAAAAAAAGAAAAAGAATTTCTTCCCCGTAGAAAGTATATAACACGTTCCTCGATGAAATCGAAATCGTCCACGATCTTCGTTCCAAGCGATTTATTCCTGTCTCCTCGCTTTTTTTTTTTTTTTTTTAAAGAGGAGGGAAAATGCGAAAGGAAAAGATATATATATATGTTTGCAGGGTAAATGTGATTAACGTTACGCAAATTTGTTGGAAATAAATTTACCTAACAGTTTGTGGGTAGAAAGACTCGTATTGTGCCACGCATCGTATACGTTTTCGAAGACGTTAACAAGCTTCTCTCGATTCATCATTTAAGGTAACATTTCTACCGCGTAATTTCACACGGTCGTGCAATAGTAAAACGGCGCGTATATCATCGCGCGACAACCTATAATTATGATTAAACTAATTATATCGTTACGAGGCGTATATTTCGTTCCATGGTCACCTGTTCGTCGCGTGGTTAAACGCGGGATACATTTTTCCTTTTTCTTTTTTTTTTTTTTTTTTTTTTTTCTTTTTTACGAGTGCTAATTAACATCCTCTCATCCACTATAATCCAACGAACATTGTTTCCAATTTCACTGGTGGATTTTAATTGCATCGATATTGCGCCCGTTCCCGATGATACCAGCCAAATTAATTGCTTAATCAATCCGTACCTTGTTCGTTTAATTAATTACAGAATATTTCGCGTTTAATACGCTCGGAATCGCAATTCACCGAGTCGAATAATTATTGTTGCTTTGGCCATCATTATCGTTACAACGTTATCACGAAATTGTCTGATTTTCGAATCACCGACCATGCGCGGACTCGTTTTAAATGTTTTTAATAACATTTGTTATTCGATCGGAATGCGGAATTTCGTTCTCGCCTCGATCCGTATTAATTCCACATTCGGTGCGGTTACGTCCACCATTTTTCGCCACCTTTCTTACGAAATTACTCGAAAATTATTATGTTCAAAAAAATTTCCACGATTTCCAAGCGGATAACGAAATCGATCGATCGATTAATCGCATTTTGCCATAAAAACAAAATGGACGCCGCGTAGAAAGAACGTTCCGGACGGATTCTCAAGCTGGAAAGTTTCGACACGAGGTTACAACGTCATGTCCATCTAATTATGGTCCGGTTAACATAACGCTTCGCCCGTCGTGAGTCAGCTGTTGACGTTCTTTCAAACGGTATTTGCTCTAGCCCTCTGTTCACCTCCGTCTCGCTTCCAACTTCCTGCGCTTCTTCTCTTTACACCTTTAGACAATGGAAAGTGTCATCGACTTGCCGCATATATCGTAAAAATCACGGCCTCGTGAACGATTATATTTATGTATGCGATCTGGCCAGGAAATGTGGCACAATCAGTGGAACAAGATAGATCCCTTCGTAGGGAAAAAGTAATGCTCTTTTTCGCGCTTCTTCGAATTATTTTTTTTTCTTTTTCGTTTTCTCCTTCACATATATGTATATGTATATGTATGAAGATATCTTGTGCAAATATTTTTTTTTCTCTTGCTCTTTGCTATCGTCGTTGCGTCAATAAAAAGGACCGGAAATGGGTTACGTGAGAAAATAATATTGTAATAAAGTTGAACTTTTCTTCTCGTGCTACGAGACACGTTGATTCCGAAAGTGCTTTCTCCTTTTTTCCCTCCCTTCCTTCTTTTCTTTCTTTCTTTCTTTCTTTCTTTCGGTTTGATCTTTGATAAGAAGGTTCGCCGTAAAAGGAGGGTTTATCTTGACTTTATGGGGACGAATTATCTTGGGGTGAATTTACTTTATAGTATTCTTTCTCTCTCGTTTTATTTGAACGCAGAGTAGATTATGAAAGGGCAAATTTGTACGCATTATCAAAGTTGAAATACGTAGACTTTGAAGACATTGCAACAGTGTGAATAAGTTGCATTTTC
>NW_006263637.1:113629-116749 GCF_000469605.1 Apis dorsata | reverse complement strand
TTTTTTTTTTACCATTCTAATCTAAAACGATTCGCTCGTAGACATTTGTTCGTATCAGGAGGAACGTTGGAACGAACAAATTATTTAAAAATTCTCTTTTCGTACGAGCGAGCAGATTATTACGAAAGGGCAAATTTGCACGCCAAAGTATTCGAAATATGCACATTGAAGATTTTGCAATCGATGGATGTGTGGTAACGCACAAATCAATGTATCGTGGATCAAAGAATATAATCGTGCGATGAACTTTTCTCTCTCTCTCTCTCTATTTCTATCTCATTCTAACTCGTTGCGTATCCAATAAGTTGTTCGTATCACGAGGAAACGATAGAACGAACAAATTTAAAATTCCTACAATATAGAATACGTATACATTCGTGGCGGACGTATACACGCGTGAAGGTCGTAAAAGGCAACAGAGCCTCTCCACCGGCACTGTCGAAATCTGTATTAGGTTGTAAGACGTTGCACGACATCTACATTCTCGCACGCGTCACGGGCAGAGATCGTAAAAAAAAGATGACGTTAGACTGTTGAAATTTCATGGACGCGTGACGAGTGTTCGAAAGTTGCATATTCATATACGGATAGGGCTTAAATATTGCCACGAGATGTCGATGCGTTCGTCCCTCGTTCCACCGAAAATACACTTACACGCGCGCACGACCATCACAATGATGAAATAACGTTTCCGTGCAACTACGTACAAGTTCGGCCATGGGCCGCCTCTGGCTGGCATACTTTTCGTGCTAGGAACCAGCCTACGTGCTGCATGCCAACCTGCTCCCCCGATGCGTTAATTAACTTTGCAACATATCGTGAAATCCGTCGACGAGAATGTCCAGCCTTTTTTCTTTCTTTCTTTCTTTCTTTCTTTCTTTCTTTCTTTGTTTTGTTTTTTTATTTCTCGTGTAACCGAGCTTCTTCTCCTTCTTTCCTACGATTTCCTAGCACGCGTTTGAATAGAGTAAATAAGAGCCGTTGTTTTGCCTCTCGCGTCAATTTGCCAATTCGTACACGGAATATTATTAACGGCCTCGGTCGAATTTACGATCCCTACCTGTCCCACATGCCAACCGTTAATAATTTAAAACTGGAATTTTTTAAAATCTGGTGTTTTTTTTCTTTTTTACATCGTGTCCAACTCCACCTTATCCATTTTCCAGGAAAAAATGGTTATGTATAAGAATTTGGAATTTTTTCCGAGAAAAAAAAATTTATCGATTTTCCAACGGGAATAATAATATATTTGACGTACGCGTTTTCTTTCTCTCTCTCTCTATCTCGTACGAATCAATGTCTCCGACATTCTTCGAATTGTAGGATATTTGTAAAAAAAAAAAAAAGAAAAATTATAAATACACGTTAAATACGTATACACGACTATTTATCTTATGGCCATTAATAATTCAAACCGACTTAGTAAACCTGTTTACTTGGAAACTATTTGCCGTTGTGTGTACGTATCTGTGTGCGTGTGTGTTAACCGGTACGGTTGTAATATCGGATTGATCGAAAGTTGGACGAGGTATTTAACAATTTTTAAGCGTTGTTTTTACGATGGCCGAGGTAGGATTCCTCGAGGAATCGTAAATTGCTGAAAATAATTCGAAGGTCACTTGCAAATAGAGCGTCGAATAACGTACCCGTGTTACATGCATACGCTGCAATACCGCTATACGTTAAACGTATTATCGTTAGCTCTCTCTCTCTCTCTCATTCTTACCCTTAACCCGTCCGTCTCACGTCCGATCACCACGTTCTCGACTCTATAAACGTTGTTCAAATCTGGGAAGGGATCAAATCGATTTCCCTCCTTTTTCTCCCCCTCCCTTTTTTCTCTTTCGTGAAATTCGAGGATAATTTCAATTCGAGGCGCGTATCCACGAGAAATTGGTGGTCGACGGCACGATAAGAAAGGAGAGGGACGAGACACGGGCCGATCCGCTGTCGGTTATCAACTCGTTATCGGTGCTGCGTCAACTTATGAATGGGCGGGATCGTGACAGCTCGTGCATGTATACGCATACGTATACGATTTCGGTCTCTTTCAATAGCTCCGACCGAGTATTTCGAGAGAGCGAAGAATTAATTACGAGGCGTATAAAAGAGGCATCGACCCTTTATTATCTCCGTACCGTTTCCCATCGTCTGTTTTTTCCAACGGAGCGTGGATTATCTCGTGTAACGTATCGTGTAACGAAGAAAATCAAATATGCGCCACTCCGAAATCACGTAGTTGAGAACGCAGTCTTGTTTTTTCGGGATAATTTTTTTTTTCTTTTTTTTCTTTTTTTCTTTATCGCGTTCAACTCCATCTTATCGTCCATTTGCCGGGAAGAAACGGTTATGTACAAGAATTTGGAATTTTTTTCGAGAAAAAAGAATTTATCGATTTTTCAAATAATAATATATTTCGATTCGATTTCTAATTAGTCGATTAATCGATTAATTGTCGCGTAATGGATATAGATATTCCATTGAGAGAAAATTGATATTTAAAAAAAAAGAAAAGAAAAGAAAAAAGAAAGAAAGGAATAGGAATGGATAATAAAAGATTGGGGAAAAAAAAATTTCAAATTTTTCATCGGAAGGTTAAATACGTAACGAAACGATGATGCAATTATTCTGGGATAAAAATAAAAATAAAAATCGATCGATATACTCGTGTATAGAAATACATAACTCGCATTTATCGTAATTTGTTTCGCAACGGAGATCGGCCCCAATTTTCCCCAATTAATCGTCTTCATTCATTGAAATTCTCCAATGGGACGATTTATTGATGGCCGGCAACAGGGAGAATAAAGCGTGTAAATTAAGTTCCACGCAGAATTGATTCGATAATAAACTATTTCACCATTTTAATTTCGATGAAATCAAAAAGAAAAAAAGAAAAAAAAAAAAATATGCGTCATTAGTTACGATTTTCGAGTTTTATTTTATTTGAAACGAAATTGCGTCGTCCTCTCATACATATGCACATATATACATATATAGATAAGAAACGATGTTATTCGAGATTAGTTTCCAAATAAACGTGTTGATCACGTTGTTTTATCTTCCTTCTCAATGAAGTTTCGAACACTTATCTTTTATCCTCTTCTCTAGATTATGAAT
>NW_006263637.1:106289-113532 GCF_000469605.1 Apis dorsata | reverse complement strand
AAAAAAAAAAAAAAAAAAAAAAAAAAAAAAAGAAAAACAGTTCTCCTTCGATTTTCTCAAATCGAATGAATCGTTCAACGTCCATCCACAACTTAACATCCACATTTCTTTAACTCCTACCCTACGTATAGAAATAGAAATGAATGGATCCCTCACCCATTTAACGATATATATAAATTTAATCAATAGCTCGCCAACAGTTTTATTATTCGAATATCATCTTTTCCGCAAGTAATGTGGAATTTCCCTGGCAACCAGACCGAAACGATCAATTTCTCTTCGCTGGAATTATCCCTCTCTCGACTCGAAGAGGAGGAGGAGGGGAAAAGAAGAAAAAAAAATATTTCGTAAAGAATCGTCAACGTCTCGTTTAATCTCTCTCTCTCTCTCTCTCTTTCTCGTAAGAGAGAGACGAGAAGATATAAATTCGAATTTTCGGGCGACGAGACGCGATGTAGAATACGATGGCCTCGCTATCGAGGGAGGTCTCCTCGATTTTGGTGCAAAAAACACGTTCCAAGCTCGACGGTGGTGCAACGTAATTACACGTGTCACGTAAATATACATAAACGAACCGTGGAAGAGCGCGGCAACTATGTATACGCCTTCTCTCGATATCTTGCATACACATGTAGCAAAACTATACATTTTATCGAACCACGTGTTCCAGCTGTTTTAACGAATCCGTGAGGGGGAAAAATGCGTTTCGTCACTTTGATCTTTCTTTTCTTTCTGTCTCTCTCTCTCTCTCTCTCTCTCTTTCTCTTCCCTTTCGTCGCCTCTTCAGAGATTCTAAGAATTCCAAAAAATTTTGCCGCGCACTATGACAACTCGCATAATTTCTCTCTCTCTGTCTTTCTCTCTCTCTCTCTCTGTTTTTATTTTTATTATCCCTGCTCGGTTCGAAAGCGAACCAGAAATTTCTACAACAACGCATTTATTGCTGTCTCAAGATCCACCTACGCGCAACGATGCACGAGCCAGCTCCATGGTTGCAGTTTTAAAGAGCTGTCCCGCTGGTAGATAAAATGGCCGGTCATGATTTATGCCAGCAACTTTATGAAGAACGTATGACCAATACGTCTGCCGCGGATGTAACCGTTGGACGAGATCGTGAGAAATGATCGATCTCTCCTTTCGCGTTGTTTATCGTGGGTGGAGGGTTTGTGCGTGCAAAATTATCAGGATAGAGGGAGGAATGGATTTGCGTGGAATCCCTTTCACCGCTTATCAATTTAAATTTCGCGACCCTCTCCCCCTCCCTTCGTTCTCTTTCCTCTCCTTTTTTTTTTTTTCGCGAAAACTGTTCATCAACGACTCAGATGTTCGACACAAGTCTCTCTAATTTTTGCTCGAATCGTTATTATCGTCACGTTCGTTAATTATTTCTTAATTTCGGCCTCGATTACGCGTCTCGGACGCAAAACGGTGAATTCAATTTGAATTTTCGCGCCAAACTTTAACGGATGAACAACGTTCCCTTCGAAATCGACCAACAGATTCTTTTAAGTGAAACTCAACGCGTATTTAAATCGTATTCTCTCGAATTTGATAGATCACATCTTCTACGAGAAATTCTACGAGAGTTTCGAACATCAATTTCGTTTCTTTCTTCTTTTTCCGCTTCGAGCAATCATCAGTGGAACGCGATAAAGCGACCGATCCGCGCGTGCAAATGTAATATTTTTCTCGTAAACCGGATGTTTGTAAATCGGATTCTTCGACTCGTGAAAGAGAAGTAGCATTTCTATATATATAATATTATATATAAAAATTATTAATTATATGTAATTATATATATAATTATATATAAATAATATATATATATATTAATTATTATATATAAACATATATTAATTAATATATAAAAATTATAATTATATATAAAAATATTATAAATAAAAATATTGAATCTGTATATCTAATTTAGGGGGCGTCACCAATTAATTGCCATTTCCCCTCCGCTTCTGTGTACGTATACAGAATGGAAAGAAATGGAAAGAGATCGATATTCGCCTCCTCTTTTACCTTACTTTTTGTCATCACAGTTCCAAAGAACTGTAAGGAAAACGGTGTATCCCGGTTGTCGCGGACGAACACAGTAGACTATAAATAGATTCGAAGACGGTTCGTTTAAGGGTTAAGTGGTCGATTAGTGACACACGCCTTCGATGACGACTATCCGCAACGACTATCCCCCCGAGATTAATTTCCCCTCTCATACGTGCACATGTACATCCTCTTCGTTCGATTGATTGCAGGCGTTCAACTGGCGGAGCTATGAGGGGCGGGAAGTTCTTCATCTTCAACAAGAAACTGCTCTGAGCGTGGTTCCTTCGTTCGCCGTCTAGAAGCTGTGAGGGAGAAGAGGAAGAAGAAGGAGAAGAAGAAGAAGAAGAAGAAGAAGAAAGAAAGGGAAAAACCTCCTCCCCCCTCCCCCCAAGAAAAAGAAACGCACAAGGAAAAGGAGTGGCGATTTTCTTCCCTCGCGAAAATTCATTTTTTTTAATTCGTCTAATTCGAAGGAAAGGATCGTAAATAAGATCTTGGAAGTGGAAGAACTGGAAGATCAAGGATTGCGGTCTATCCGCAACGGCGAGCAGCAGGAAGAGGAGAATCCGCGAACGAGGTCGTTCGGCAGTCGTTAAAGGCGGATCGCCAGATTGGCCGTGACCGCAGTTCATCCTTCTTCTGTTTTACCGTTTTTTTTTTTTTTTGCATAAGAAGACGGAAAGTCGAGATAATAAATCCGAGCGAAATTTATTCATATTTTTCGCTCGATTTTCTTCCTTTCTTTTCTTTTCCTTTTTTTCTGCCGAAATAATCGTATTCATGTGCGGAGGAGAGGCGGTGGAGAGGCGGAAAGGTCTGGTTTGAATCGGATATACCCCTCTCGCGCTCTCTCTCTCTCTCTCTCTCTCTCTCTCTCTGTTCTCGAATCGAATCGAATGATCGATCCTCCTCGGTCGGGAGAGATCGAGGCGTCAGGGCAGGGGAGAAAAGGGTGGTTTGAACGGGCGACGACGTAACGCGACGAAGAGGTGTCGTCGTGGCACGTGGCGATCGATCGATCGATCGATCGGGCGAAGGTGGAGGGGGAGGACGAAGGGAGAGGCGACCGGAGGAGGAGGAGGAGGAGGAAGGAAGGTAATTCGGGGAAGGTTTGACGATCTCGCCCCGTTCCTCGGCGAAGGGCAGCGCCGCCGGGTTGTTGGCCGTGGCGAGAGGATGGGGGGGACGAGGTGGCGGTGGTGGTGGCGGCGGTGGTCGCCGGTGATGTTGCTGCTGTGCGCCGCTGTGTCGCTGGCCGCTTGCCAATTCGATGCAACTTGGAACAGCGGCGCTCCCGCTCTCGACGATGATTACGACGAGATTAGGAGAGGATACGTGGCCGATTACGGGATCGAGGAGGCCGTCCTCGGGAATGGACACCACCGCAAAAGGGACGATCCCCGGGACCCGTTCTACGAGAGAATCGGTTCCTACAGACGCAACAGGGCGATTGATTCCAGGTACTCGGTGAGGAGAAGCGCGTATCGCTTCCCCTCCGCCCATTTTTCCCATTCGACAACCCCGCTTTTCGGGTGAACGAACGATACTGTCCAAGTAGAAAGTTTCTTTCCTTGGATTCTTCGTTTTTACGTTGAAAAGAATGCAGGAATAGGCGACTAAGTTTTTTCTTAAAAGCGGAGGAAGAACCCATTGCGATCGAAAGTGTCCAAGTAGAAACTTTCTTTCCTTGGATTTTTCGTTTTTATGCTCGTTGAAAGGAATGCAGGAATAGGCTAGGTTTTTTTTAAAAGCGGACGAAGAACCCATTGGACGAACGAGCGATCGAAAGTGTCCAAGTAAAAATTTTCTCTCCTAGGATTCTTTGTTTTTATGCTCGTTGAAAAGAATGCAGAAATAGGCGACTAAGTTTTTTTTAAAAGCGGAGGAAGAACCCATTGGACGAACGAGCGATCGAAAGTGTCCAAATAGAAATTTACTCTAGGATTCTTTGTTTTTATGTTTGCGAAAAAGGATCGAATGGGCGGCCAAACTTTTTTTAAAAGCGGACGAAGAAGCCATAAAAATTTTCTTTTCTTGGATTCTTCGTTTTTACGTTGAAAAGAATGCAGGAATAGGCGACTAAGTTTTTTTTAAAAGCGGAGGAAGAACCCATTGGACGAACGAGCGATCGAAAGTGTCCAAGTAGAAATTTTCCCCCTAGGATTCTTCGAACGATCGGATGGGCGGCCAAGTTTTTTTAAAAACAAAGGATTCATTGGACAATTCTTTTGGGATGAACGAGCGATTGAAAATGTCCAAGTAGAAATTTTCTCTCCTTGGGATCAAATTTTTTTAAAAGCGAACTTATTCGACAATCGTTTTCGAGTGAACGAATGATAATCTTGAAGTAGAAATATTCTCTATGATTCTTTCTTTTTACATTCGCGGAAAGGGATGTATGAACGATCGGATTTTTCGTTTTCGGATGAACGAACGAGCGATCGAAAGTGTCCAAGTAAAACTTTTCCTTCTTAGGATTCTTCGAACGATCGGATGGGCGGTAAAATTTTTTTAAAAGCGAAGAATCCATTGAACAATCGTTTTTTCCCTGCTATGATTCTTTGTTTTTATATCCGTTGAAAAGGAACGCACGAACGATCGAATGGGCGGTAAAATTTTTTTAAAAGCGAAGGATCCATTCGACAATCATTTTTGAATAATCTAACGAGCAATCGAAACTGCCCAAATTAAAATTTTCCCTCCTAGAATTCTTCGAGCAATCGAAATTGCCCAAATAGAAATTTTCCCTCCTAACGAATTTTCCCTTCTTCGAACGGATGAGCTGTTAAATTTTTTTAAAAGCGAAGAATCCATTCGACAATCATTTTTTCCCTCCTAGGATTCTTCGTTTTTTAAATTCCGCTGACGCACGAATGTGCATTTAAAATTCTTTTAAAAGCGAAGGATTCATTGGACAATTGTTTTCGGGTGAAGAAACGAGCAATCGAAATTGCCCAAATAGAAATTTTCCCTCCTAACGAATTTTCCCTTCTTCGAACGGATGAGCTGTTAAATTTTTTTAAAAACGAAGAATCCATTGGACAATCATTTTTTCCCTCCTAGGATTCTTCGTTTTTTAAATCCCCTGAAAAGGGACTTACGAACGATCGAATGTTCATTTAAAAATTCTTTTAAAAACAAACGAAGGATCCTAGAAGCGAGGATCTTATCCGTTTCATCTTGTCCGACATCCGAACAAATGAAACAAATCCGTCGCGCTCTGCGTCGAGGTGTTGTAATCCCGAGTGTAATCGGTCGTCCGTTGTTGTGGAATGATCGCAGGTCGACGGAAGCGAACACGAAATTGGCGGAGGAAGGCGGGCAACAATCGAGGCTGTCCAAATCGAGCGCGAAGTCGAGCGACTTGTCGGGCCGTGACAAGGTGACAAGGAAGTACAAAAATGTGACGATCGGCGATGGGATCTGTCAGAGTATAGACATAAGGAACGCCGCGTCCGCGTTTGGAATTATGAAGGACTGCCGCGTGATAGAGGGCTTCCTCCAGATCGTCCTTCTCGAGAACAGCTCGGAGAGGGATTTTCAACCGATCAGTTTCCCTCTGCTCAGAGAGATCACCGGATATCTCCTACTCTATCGCGTGAACGGATTGAAAACTTTGAGCAATCTTTTCCCCAACCTCGAGGTGATCAGGGGAAACATTTTGCTCACCGATTACGCGTTCATGGTTTACGAGATGCAGAATCTTCAAGAGGTGAGATACCTTTTTATCAGTATTATTATTATTATTATTATTATCATTATCATTATCATTATTATTATTATCGATATCGGTATTGTTGATCTTTTGCCTTCTCGAGAGCGAGAAAATATATATAAACGAATGAGACCGTCGAATAAAAGCTCGGTCTGCGAAACAAATATTGTCCACGTGGGAAGAGAGAGAGAGAGAGAGAGAGAGGAGGATTCATCGACGGCCTGGAAAAAACGAGCACACGTTTTCGCGTGTTATTTTTCAAAATAAATCAATATATGAACCGTTGGCAAATATTTTTCCATCGGAATACCTTTTTTTTTTTTTTTTTTTTTTTTTTTCGGTTTGTTTTTTGCCTTCCGGTCAATTGATATTTCACCCCCGATTGGGAGGGGAAAAAATTAAAAAAAAAGAAAAAATCACGGGGAGCGGGCGGGTGGGATCCGCGATAATAGCGTTTTTTTTTTTTTTTTCTTCTTTTTTCTGCGGTTCGTTTTTTGCCTTCCGATCAATTGATATTTCACCCTCGATTGGAAGGGTAAATAATTAAAAAAAGAGAAAAAATCACGGTGATCGGGCGGTGTGGATCGTCGATAATATCGTTTTTTTCTTTTTTTTTCTTTTTTTTTTTTTAAATCCATCTATCTCGCGTATCGACAGATACGAAGGAAGGTAATAATGTCTCTCCGGGTATATCGGTGTATTATTCGAGCCCCAATTGGAGGAGGATATAAACGAGGCCCCGCGATCCCACGATTCTCGATTCTCGATTCCCACGATTCGCGACAGAGTGGAGGATTCCCTTCCAATTCGCATTCTAGAGACGTAACGTCGGTTTGCTTGACCCCGCGGGTCAAGTGACGTTAATTAGTCAATCGAATTAACCGGTCGTTCGACCTCCGCCGGAGTTAACTTTATCGAGGCTAAATCGATCATTTCGTGCGCTTCTTTTTTCCCTTTCTTTCTTTCTTTCTTTCTTTCTTTCTTTCTCCAGATCGGGCTGAAGAAACTTACCGAGATCTCGAGGGGCAGCGTCCGGATCGAGAAAAATCCCGCCCTCTGCTACACCACCACCCTTAACTGGGACCTCATCGTCTCCGCGGGGGAGAACGTGATCAAGGACAACGGAGAGGAGGCCTCTTGCCCCGGTAACAGTCTTCTTCTTTCTCTTTCCCCTCCGAATGCATTTCTTCGAATGCAAG
Organism: Apis dorsata; assembly: GCF_000469605.1. NCBI lineage: Eukaryota > Metazoa > Arthropoda > Insecta > Hymenoptera > Apidae > Apis > Apis dorsata. The sequence continues at coordinate 106,566 of NW_006263637.1, read as the reverse complement.
AGAAGGAAAATCTTTTATTCTACTTTTTTTTCCCCCTCGCATAAATTGTCACGATCCTTTTCTCTTCTTTTCTTTCCTTCCTTCCTTCCTTCTTTCTCTCCCCTTTTTTCTCAAAGGATGGAACGCGTACTTAACGCGCTAAGTATAGCAATTGAACTCATGGCCGGACATTAAGTGCGCTTAATAGTATCTGTCGGCATCACGAGTCACTCGATTCTTTCGACGCTTTGCTCTCTCGCATGTCAAAGATACATTCGTCGAAGCGAAATTACCACGA
>NW_006263637.1:102974-106094 GCF_000469605.1 Apis dorsata | reverse complement strand
GCCATTAATCGAGTCTCTCTCTCTCTCTCTCTCTCTCCCCTCTCCGCAGGATGTTCCCACTGTCCTGCCGGTTATTGTTGGACTTCCCAGTATTGTCAGAGGATGGAAAAACCGAGATGTCACGAGCAGTGTCTGGGCGAGTGTCACGGCCCCACCGAGAGCAAGTGTTACGTTTGCAAGCATTATCGCCACGAGGGGAAATGCGTCGAGACGTGCCCCGCCCATCTGTGAGTAACAAACTTTCGTCTTCCTCTCCTCCTTCGTATCCCTTCGAGTTAAAAAAAAAAAAGAAAGAAAGAAAGAAAGAAAAATTGGAAGAGATTCTCTCATTCTCTGCTCGAATTTTTCCACAGATATTCCTATCTCTCGAGGCGGTGCGTCACGAAAGACGAATGCGTAAAGATGAATCGTCTGAGGAGAGTGTACTACGTTCTGGAGGATGGCCTGGCCTGGAGACCGTTCAATGGATCGTGCGTGACTCATTGCCCCGACGGATACGAGGACGCCCTCGACGAAAACAACGTACGTTTCATTCCGAAAATTCTCGAAATCCCCTTTGATCTCAATTCCATTCGATTTAATCGTTGGATCCGATCGGTGATTAATATGAAGGAGGATTTAAACGTTCCATTTTTTTTTTAATTCAACGCTTAAAAAGGAAAAGTATTGGTAGAATTCGAGCCGTTAAAATGCTAAATCGCCAATTACAGAACGACAGGATCTACTCGAGGAGGGTGGTGGTAATTGGCAATTGCGCGCCGACCAAGCATGGCGTATAGAATACTAAGCTACTAAGATATACTCCGTTCGAAATATGATTTACACGCGTCTCATTTCAAATAAGATATTTTTCCGTTCGCTGAAAAACTTGTCTGATATAGCCATACCGGTTCTTCGAAGAGAGGAAAACCGATTCACGTTTCTCTTGCATATAATATAATGATCTCTTATATGTATAATAGCAGTGATAATAATAAATTTTCCTATTCTTTCCCTCTGTCTGTTTTGCAGATGACCACGTGTCGCGCTTGCATGAACAGTTGCCGGAAGGTGGGGCACGGAGCTTTGATCCGTCACATATCCGACGCCCAAAGTTTCCGGGGTATAACGGTGGTGAAGGGGGCGCTCGAGTTCCAGATACGAAACGGTAACCCGAACATAATGAACGAGTTGAGCGAGGCGTTCGGCCGGATCGAGGAGATAACCGAGTACGTGAAGATCACCCATTCGTTCCCGATCACCTCGCTGAGCTTCTTCAAGAGGTTGAGGGTGATCAAGGGAGAGCAACTGGACATAAACAACGCGAGCCTCTCCGTGCTCGACAATCCGAATCTGTCGAGCCTGTTCCCCCCCGAGCAGGAGATCAGGATCGAGAACGGCCGCCTGTTCTTCCATTACAACCCTAAACTCTGCCTGTCCAAGATCGTGCAGTTCAGCAAAATGGTGAACATCTCCAACTTCACCGACCTCGAGATCCAACCCCAGTCGAACGGGGAGAAGGTCGCGTGCAACATAGTGAACATAAACATAACGGTGAAGAATCTCGGCCCCGATTACGCGGATCTGATGTGGGACAGTTACAAGGCGCCCGAGGGGCAACAGTTGCTCAGCTATCTGTTGAATTACATCGAGACCGAGAACGAGAACATCACTTACGAGATGAACGCCTGCGGCGGAAACAACACGTGGCAGATACTCGACGTGGACATACCGAGGTGGACGTCCCCCGTTTCCAAGCACATCGCCAATTTGAAACCGTACACGATGTACGCCGTTTACGTGAAAACGTTCAACTCGAGGACCACGAATTTCTTCGTGAACCCGAACGAGGTCGGCCAGTCGAGGATCATCTTCTTCAGGACAAAGAGCACCATACCATCCCCCCCGATGAACGTGATCTCGGGCCCGTACAGCGACACCGAGATCCTCGTCAAGTGGGAGCCACCCTTGTTCCCAAACGGGCCCATAGGATACTACATGCTCTCCGTCACCATGATCCGGGAGGACGAGGGCTTGATCTCGTCCAGGGATTACTGCAACGACACGTTGGAGAACGACCTCGACGCGGAGGAGAGGACGGTGGTCGTGCCCGATGTCACGGTGAAGACGCCCGTCGCGAGCGGGGGCGGCGTCTCGTGTTGCTCCAAGAACCCTGGCCGGAGCGTGGTCACGTCCAAGAAATTCGAGATATTCTGCCACGAGAACACCACCATCAGCTACATATCCCCCGGTTGGAAGGATTACTGCGTGTACAACAACTACAACGCGGTCGACAACCGGTTCTACGAGTTGGCCAACAACCTGTCCACCCCCAGGCCGGAGGACGACAAAGCGGACGCGTCCAGGTCGAGCAGCAGCAGCAACAACAATAACAATAATAACGTGGTGGTGGTGGACAAGGACGCGGTCATGTACAACGTGAGCGGGCAAAACAATTCGTACGTGATCAACGATCTCCGCCATTACTCCCGCTACATAGTCACCATAGCCGCGTGCGGCGTCAAGGTGGACGAGTCGAACATGTGCTCGTCGATCCAGTACACGCACGCGAGGACGAGGAAGCGTGGCCGCGCCGACGACGTGGGCAACGTGAGGGTGAGGGTGACCAACAACACTATAGTGGAGGTGTTCTGGGACCTGGTCAAAGATCCCAACGCCCTCACCGTGTCCTACACCATCGAGTACACGAACCTGGACGTGAAGGACGCGAAGAAGAGCACCGAGTGCATCCCAAGGACGAGCCAGCCCCGTATAGACACGGGCAGTTACCTGATCAAGAATCTGAGCCCTGGCAAGTACAGCCTTCGAATGAGGTCCACCTCGTTGGCCGGGGACGGCCGTTTCTCGGACGTGGTCCACTTCTCCATAGACCTGACCGACTCGGCACCCGTCACGCTGGTCGCGTTGCTCGTGCTCTGCGTCCTGGCCATGGCATCGGTCGTGTTGTTCGTCGTGTGGAGGCATCACCGGAAGAGGAAGAATCAGGAGAGATTGATCGCGAGCGTGAACCCCGATTACATAGAGACGAAATACGTGATCGACGAGTGGGAGGTGCCCAGGGAGAGCGTGGAGATCTCGAACGAGCTCGGGCTGGGGAATTTCGGCATGGTGTACAGGGGC
>NW_006263637.1:99699-101906 GCF_000469605.1 Apis dorsata | reverse complement strand
CACGTCCGACTCGGACGTGTGGTCGTTCGGCGTCGTGCTCTACGAGATCCTCACCCTGGCCGAGATCCCGTACCAGGGTTTCTCGAACGAGGAGGTGCTCAGCCACGTGTTGCACAAAGGGACGTTGAACGTGCCACGCGATTGCCCCGAGANACGTACAAAAGGATACTCAGGGCGGGGTGAATCGTACGGAACGAGAGGGCCCGACGAGTTCGATGGACGGGGAGAAGTGACAGGCAAGGATGTTTTCTCTTTTTTCTCGTTTTTATTATTATTATTATTATTTTCTCTTTCCCTCCTATCCCTCCCCCTCTCCCTGTTTTTTCTTGCCAATGGGAAGATAGAAACAATGGCCAACAACTCGTGTTTCATCGGTGTTCGTTGACTTTCGATTAGGATCTTGATGATGATGATGGTGGTTGAAACGTGAAAAATGATTTTTTCGCGCATTCTTTCTTATTATAAATAGGAATGGAAGCTAAATATGCGCTAAAAAGTGTCTGATTCTTGGTGTCGAATGTCGGATATTTTTTTTTTTTTCTCTCTGCTAGAAAAGCCGTTCCAAAACGTTCTTAGTTCTGCTTCTCTATCGTGCAAGTCTCGAGAAAGTTTGTTCGTTCCTTCAAAGAAAAAGATATATATATATATATATACTTTTCATATGTACTTTTATGGTTTCGTTCTTTTTTTTTTTTTTTTTTTCTCGTTTGCGAGTATTTTTCGTTTTTCTCTTCCTCTTTCTCCTCCTCCTCCTCCTCCTCCTCCTCCTGTTCCTCCTCTTTTCTTTTCTCTCCAGATTAGTTGATAATTCTAGAATAGAATTCTAGAAGAATAGGATTAGTTCGTGAATCTAGATTAGATGATGTTTCTAGCGACACGCGTTTCTGTTGTACTCGTAGCCTTGTACCGCGCAAAGAACTGACTAATTATATTACACGTATTATACGGAAAGAAGTCGCATCAGAGGATACGTAGGATACGATGAATTCACTTGTTATTTCGACATACGTTCGTCGTTGATTAAAACTCGAAATGTAGTAGAGTGTATATAATGACGAATTCGTATGTATGTATGTGTGCACGTGTGCACGAGTTTCCGCGCGAGAAGCGGAAGAAGAGGGCACGCGTCGCGTCGTTACTTCCTTCGTCGAGGGATCCCGATTTCGAAAAAAGTTGCAAGCTCGTCGGAACGCATTTTTGCTCCATTCGTCAAGTCGAAACTCGACGCGTCTCGTGCATTGACGCATACATATCTCTAACGAACGCTCTGTCAAAAAAAGGAAGGAGAAAAGAAAGAAAGAAGACTTAGCAATACAGAGAGAATAAGAGAATCCTTCTCCTTTTCCCGCAATTTAAGGATTTCAAATTTGTTCGGTTCGTTTTCTTTTCTTTTTTTTTTTTTTTTTTTTTTTTTAACCGAACGAACCGAATATCGTATTATTTTTCTTCGAAAGAAAGTGGAAAAGATAGATAAGATAGAAAAAAATAAATTGCCCTTCGCGGAGAAAAATCGTGGTGCAGCAATAATTTTATCGATTCTATTATTTCACTAAACTTTTCGCAATGGAAATATAATAATGGAAACGTAATTCGAATCCTATTCTCTCCTCTTCCCGTTGGCAAGGATATCTTGGTTGAACGGCACGTTTTTTTTTCCCATCTTTATTAGATTATTAGATCCCGTTACGTCACGTTTATCGAATCGTTGTATATTTTATATATGTATATATATAAAATATATATACATATATATATATATTGCCTCGACGAGAGAAAGAAATTTATCGTTTTGGACGCGAGATAATCTCGAACGACGTCGTAAACTTTTTTTCTCCCCTCCCCTACGATTCGAACGAACGTTAATTGGATGGTGGCGAAAAATAGAGAACGCGAATATAATTTCTCGCTTTTGTCTCTCCATAAAGGAGAAAAAAGAAGAACGAAAGAGAAGAGAAACGAGAGATTTGACAAGAAAACATTACCACGAGCATAGATTATATATCTTATCTCTATCCCGCGTTATTCGTACACGGGAAACGAAAGAAACATTCCGTTCAACCCAAGGTAAAAATCAGAACCGATCCCCTTCTCGCTCGACTCTTCCTTCCTTTCTTCCTTCCCTTTTCCCCCAACTTTTTCTAAATCCTCTCCCCTCCCTCCACCGAATTCACTTCCAATTCATCCTGTAATTCCAACGTGTTCCATCA
>NW_006263637.1:97268-99661 GCF_000469605.1 Apis dorsata | reverse complement strand
GAGAGGGAGGGGGAAGAGACAGAGAGAGAGAGAGGAAGAGGAGAGAGAAAGAGAGGCAGCTGCACCGCGATGCACCGCCACCCCATTTCGTTCACGAATCGATTCCAGACTGTGTTCATACGACGGAGACGAGCTGCGGCCGACAGAGACAGAGCGAGAGCCAGGGAAGGGGATGACTTAGACGATCGTCGAGCGCTCGAGAATCCATAGACGCGTACACTATACGTAAATACACATATATATTACAGAGTTCCTTGTTCCGATATACGCGCGTGTATCCGCGCGTATTTCGCACGTTTGTTGCGCGTGGCCTTCAAACGTTGTACATAATAATATTTTATTCGCGAGGGAGGATGATGGGGGAGGGAAGGGGGCACGCGCGTGCAAACACGAGTATACGTCGTTCTAGATTTAAAGAAGGAGAAGAAAGAAAAAGAAGAAGAAGAAAAAAAAAAAGAAATTTGCAATAAGCATGCCAACAATCTTCTCGCAATAAGTAAGGAAACGCATTAACGGTATACAAAGTACGAGATTAATTGAACGTTGTAAACGTTGTAAGTAATAGCGGCGGCGTAAAGTATAGTAGGCGTAAAGTGAAAAGAAGAAAATTTAAGGAAAATAACAGAAAAGAAATATATATCTCTATTTTATTGTAACATATATATTTATATATGTATGTATGCACGATCGCTCGTCAATATCCGGACACTTCGACGAGTTTTATACGACGAATTAATGGCAGAAGTAATTGGAACATATTCTTTTCTTTTCTTTTCTTTTCTTTTTCCTCTCTTCGTAAAATTAACAAACCGTGAAATTTTAATCGTCCATCGAAAAATAACCCATCCTATATTTTATTACGAAAAGAGTTCCTTCCTCTCTGTTCGTTGATCAAAAAGAACTTTTCGAAATAATCGACACGGGAAAATTCGAAACGTCGAGTCTTAAAATTCGCATCGTCTCTTCGATCGTTATTCGCATCGTGATATACCGAGTTATATACACTGATGGTGATATGCGGAAAGCCGGTATATAAGATCCATTGCAAATCCATTTATTCTCAATTTTATAATTGAATCACTTCCTGCCTCGAGCGATCAAGTGTCTGGATACTTTTGAACGGTGGTGTGTATGCACGATATATACATATACATATACATATACACATAGATACACATTCGAATAAGTATTTTTTCGGTGGCTCTATATTTATACTTCGATCGATCGAACGTACACACACATACTCGATATATACATATATATATATATATATACACACACACACAGTGTACATACGTACACTGTTAGAAGAGAGGTAAAAAGGGGGAGGGAGGGGGACAGAGACGAGAAAGGTGTCTCGTGGCACCGCGAATACATTGGCGCAGGTACAGACGGAAGTTCAAAGAAGACTTATCGACCACCGTTGCGAAGAGTCCTTTCTGCCTGGATTCTTCCCGCTTATCGAAAAACAACTATGTGTTCGATTTCTTATTCTCGGGAATTCGAGTTTATTTCGAGAGGACAAATGTGATACAGAGACGAAGATACGAGGATGTTTCGTTTTTTTTTTCTTCCTTTTTTTTCTTTTTTTTTTTTTGTAATATACACTTGTTAACTATATAGTTTTCCATAAAAATGTGAGGGATGAATTTAAGAGAGGTTAGAGGTTATGTTATCGAAAGATGAGAAAAAGTTGGTTTGGTTGTAAAAAGAAAAAAGTTTATTTTTTTTTTTTTTTTTTTTTTTTTTTTTTTTTTTTTTTCTCTAAAATTAACTACAAATACTAAACACGAAGATCCTAATTAATTACTTACGAATCTCGAAAAAAATGTGGGATTCGCGAAGAATGATCAAAAGAAAAGAAAAAAAAAAAAAAAAAAAAAAGAAACGTTGGAACGAAACACCTTGTACGCGTGCAACTGTATCACGATATCGAAATCTTTTATTTAACTTAAGAATCGACTATCCACAGAAAGTTGAAACAGTATACCTAATATACCTATGTATATATATATATGCAGACGAATATTTTATTATCGAAATAGTGTTTCTATTTTATGAGATATTTGTATATATATTTAACTTATTCGTATTTAATTCGGGGGCGTAGCTCGCGATCATTTATTCTAATTATTACCGAATTAGAAGTTCCTTTAATTTAGAGCAATAGATTAAAACGGTATATCGTACGATTTCATAAAATATTTACTTTAATTTATACACAAATGATAAAAGTAAATAACGCTGATAATTTATAAAAATAGCGAATAAGGATGATTGATACGTAATTAGAAAATTTTGAATTCTGCGAATACTACCCTTTTCTCTTCTTTCTTCGTTTTCTTCGAACATCGATGGATGATGAAACTGGATCAATCCGACGAGATGATTTC
>NW_006263637.1:96067-97257 GCF_000469605.1 Apis dorsata | reverse complement strand
GAGAGAGAGAGAGAGAGAGAGAGAGAGAGAGAGAGAGAGAGAGAATGTAAGAAGAAAAAAACTCGTAGACTCGTCTTCGCTTTAAGGATTAATCTATTTATCCGCACGAATAGCATTCAAAGAGAGAGAAAGAGAGAGAGAGAGAGAGAGAATAGGAGGGAAAAAGGATGGAACAGGGATAGAAGAAATCTTGATTACGAAAGACATGGCGAGAATTTTTTTTATACACATCGACGGCATATTTTTCTGTCGACAAAGTTTCTCTCCAACTAATTCCGTCTTTGTCTTCTTCTCGTCCTACGGTGATGATTCCTTCCGTAAAGCTGGAATTTACTTGGAAATATTTCTCTTCGCGTTTCGTTTAGCAATTTTTTTTTTTACGAAATTCGAGCAAATTGATTTGATCGAATCTTTTTTCTTTTTTTTTTTTTTTTTTTTTTTTTTTTTATTTTTCCTCCCCTCGATGAAGATTGATTTTTTTTAATAATGGATAGTACCAGCGAGACCAAATACCATAAAACGGTTGGGTAAACGGCGAGGATACTACGATCGTCGTATGAGAGAATCCTTTCGAAATCAAGCGTTGAGATCGTATCGTCATCGTCGTGCATACGTTGTACATATTATGATACAAATAATGATAAATAATCGTCAATCGTTAAACGGCTCTGCTATTCGTATATATTTCGTTGGCTGGAAAAAAAATTGACCCGATATTCCTTTCGAAATTTTGATAATTATTGGACGAACGATCGACCAAAAATAGAGCGTATAGAGCAGTATAGCAGTTCGACATTTCGATATTTTGTCCCGAAATACGCGGTCAAACGATTGATGGAATTAAACGGATATAAATAAACGTTGAAAATTTTTAATCCATGCTACTCGCGAGGGAAGAAAATATACGAAGAAACGGATCATTCTCGAAGAATGATTCTTCGTTACGTGTTCCACGCGTAATATACGCGTATAATAATGTTAAATTAAAAAGAGGTAGGAAAAAAGGAAACAAAGAAAAGGGTAAAAGAGAACGGACAAAATTAAATTAAATTAAATTAAGGAGAGAGAGAGAGAAGGGGGAAAACTGTAGTTTCCTCGAATCAAAATACTTTTAAATGGGCATTACAAACTTGTATATTCGTCGCGAGTCTCGCGTTTCAATGATATACGACTATTTTTTACTCGTTGCA
>NW_006263637.1:95827-96033 GCF_000469605.1 Apis dorsata | reverse complement strand
ATTTAAAAAAAAAAAAAAAGAAAAAAAAAGAAAAAAAAATTTGTACATAAGAAAAAAATAGAACGAGAGAGGGGGAGGAGGGGAGAGGGAGAGAAATTTTATGGTTTCTATCGAGCAAGCATTCACGATTCACGAGGGATAAATAAAATAAGAGAGAGAGAGAGAGAGAGAGAGAGAGAAAATAAAGAGTTTAGAATAAATTAAAT
>NW_006263637.1:94691-95245 GCF_000469605.1 Apis dorsata | reverse complement strand
TTTTTTTTTTTTTTTTTTTTTTACGATTTATTCTATCGTATATAAGCTATATAACTATATACGAAAGGGGAGAACAGCAAGGATAGAAGGATTTTGCTCAATTATATTTTTCCCCGTTTATCTCCTCTTCGACAAATACTTGGTTTCCGAATAAACAGATCGAAATATGTATATGATATAACGCTTTTAATCACGTTCCTTCCTTCCTTAACGAGTATAATATAGTAGTGGACGCTATTCGTCTGCTTGCTTTTCGAGCAGATCGCTCTACACACCTCTAATCTAAACCAATTATTCGTTCGATCGTTCTCGCTTCAGAGAGAGCAAAGTTAAAGCAAAGAAAATCATAAATTTCTTCACCGGTTTATATCTTCCTTCCAATCGTAATCATACAAGTAACCAAGTGTACGGAATAGAGAATAACGTAGGTGTGGGCGAATCCCATCCATCGATCCAACGATCGATCGCTGGAGCTCGAGCTATTTGTACATAACACCGATCCCTCGGCGTTAATTTATCTAATGCTAAAAGGAAAAAAAAAAAAAAGAAAAGAA
>NW_006263637.1:93439-94533 GCF_000469605.1 Apis dorsata | reverse complement strand
TATATATATATATATATATAAACGTTATATACTGGCCTGTGTACAGTACCTTAGTTGCCTATGCTAAGTAATTATTAGTCGGTTAATTAACGTAAGAGACACACTCGTCGAGACGCGTGAGAGAGTTTTCGGGACGAAACGATCTTTCCACACCGCGGACCGATAAATTATTCGTCGAAGGGAAATATAGATATAGTAAAGATAATGATAAAGTGTACGGTGATGTTCGTTCGCTTGAATTTAAATTTCGCGAAATAATCGCGTTGGTAACGAAGGGGGAGGGTATTGGCGATCACTTTATGAAGCCATTTTAAACGAAACAATTTGCCCTGAAAAGAAAAGGAGGGAAAAAAAAAAAAAAAATGTTCAATCGAGTTTTTAAAATTAACCATTGAAATTTGCCGAATTTATTCTTAGCCTTTAAAGTTAAAAATATCATATTCGATTAAAATAACTTTCGTCTTTTTCCAATCGGTCCTTTTCCTCTCTATAGGGAAAGAGAGATAAAAAGTTCACGTTCGATCAAGCATTCTTCGATTAATTCATTTAAATTGCCAGAATTTCTTTAAACAATCTGATATGAAATATTGTCACGAAATATTGCTCGTNGCGCAGCAGAATTTCTATGGACTGACATTGAAGACTTAGTTTTAAAATTAGATGTATCGCGTTTTAAATATTATTTTTCATAAACCTGTCTTCGGTATAGAGAGAAACATTCACGGAAGTTGAACGAGAATTTTTGCAACCGCATGTACATATAATTCTCCATTTTCTTTTTTTTTTCTTTCTTTCTTTTCCGTTCAAATACAAATACGCGTTTTTCTACAAAACGGAAAACCGGAGATCCACGGAAATCGATGAAATAATTTTTTTTTTACGTCGAGCGTTTATGTACAGATTATTTGTTACAGATTGTTCGAGTTTTTTTTTTTTAATTTTCCTCGAAATTAAGTAAGTTTGAATTAACGAATTATCTTTTATCGATTTATATATTTGTTAAAATATTAATTATTGTAAATTTCTAATGATCTTCATTGTATTTGAAAATTTATTTCAAAGTTTGTTTTTACGTTATCGTAATTATTGTTAGA
>NW_006263637.1:93089-93414 GCF_000469605.1 Apis dorsata | reverse complement strand
GAGAGAGAGAGAGAGAGAGAGAGAGATATTCGTATAAAATAGACACTTTAATCTTTAATGGCTACTATTCTGAAATCATCGATAGTTTTCACACACACATACACACACACACACACACACACACAAATTCTATACGTATATTGCCTAAGCATTTATCGATCTATGAATATATATATATATACACACGAATGAGAAATGACGCGAAAAAAGTATCCATTGTTTCAAACAAACTTCCACAAGCAATAAGCAAAAGGTACAACGTAATAAAGATTAGCTTAGAAAAAGTCTAAAATCAAGATAGGATCCCTCGTGGATCAACTCGAAC
>NW_006263637.1:90673-93040 GCF_000469605.1 Apis dorsata | reverse complement strand
AAAAAAAAAAAAAAAAAAAAAAAAAAAAAAAAGAAGAAACCAGACGAAAAAGAATAGTTATTCTTATTAGAAATCGATATATCGATCGATCGAGAATGATTAATATCGATCTTTCCGTATTATATTTTTATCCACAGTAGCAGCCTCCTGAGATCTAAGATTCTTCTGTAATGTACACGACGATTTTTAATAACGAAAAGCAACAGTGGAAAAAAAAAAAAAACTTCCGAAAAACTTTAAACTTTAAACTGGATTGAAAGAAAGGAGAGAGATAGGGAAGAGAATAACTCAAGATGCATAGTCCTATATTTTATACAGACCTTGTTACCTTAGCTAGCTTAAGTATACCGATAACAATAAGAAGACGCATGTATAACGATACATTGAACTCTAGGTAGGATGTAGCGATTTAACAAATTTTCCGAGATAATTTTCTTTCTTCTTCTTTTTTTTTTTTATTATTTTATTTTATTTTATTTTATTTTATATTATTTTATTTTTTTTCTTTTTTCTTTAAGAAACTCGCGAAACGATCGGAGTACGGGTATTCGCGATTTTTCTTTTTCTTTCTTCTTCTTCTTCTTCTTCTTTTTCTTTTTCTTCTCAGTTATTCGCTTTTTATTTATGACCGTTGACCGTAGAATTTAAGCTTTTTTCCTTGGCGGACGGAATTTTTGTTTCGTTCGTTGGATGGACGATCGAGTTTACCACTCGTTAAATATAGGGAATAAGTAAGGGAGACGATGGGAAAGTGCCACGATTCGGCAAAAAAAAATATTCGCGATGCTTGGATGGAGAGAAGATGGGGCGTCGATCTTTCGTCGAACCACGTTCGAAGCAATAGAAAAACCGGATCGTTGTAAAAAAAGAAAGAAAGAAAGAAAGAAAGAAAAAAAAAAAGTAATAGTTTTGTACGAGAATGCAATGGGTGAAAAAAAGAAAAAAAAAGAAGAAAAAAAAAATCGATGGAATTTATTTCATCGTATTTGAACGTGCTGCGTGGTCATCGTGGTCGTGTTTCAGGGAAAAGAATCTCACGAATCGAAGAATAATCTGTCGTTCGACCCGATTTTTAATTCGATAACTAAGTAAGATGGCGTTAACGTGTCCACTTCAACGTGTCACCCATTCTTTTCTCATCGGATATACTCATTTCGGATATAAATCATTCGCGTAATCGAGAAAAGTAAAACGAACGAATTTAAATGAATTTGCTCACGAAGTTTGTTGTCACGAAAAAGAGGAATATATTAAAAATTTTTCGTTTCACGAATTATTTATCGAACATGATAACAACGATTTTCTACATTTATTCTTCCAACTCCACGGATATTTTTTTTTTTCTTTTTTAATCTAAATTTTAAAACAAATTTATTCGAGAAATCTTACGTACACGCAATCCTCGTGAGCGATCAAAAACTTCCCTTCGCCACCACTCGATCCTCGTTAACAGAGACGACCAATAATTCATTATTATTTATCCCGAGTGGGCTGAATTTTTTTTTTTTTTTTTTTTTTTTAATCCTCGCGGAAAATATCCTCCCTCGATTTCTCGAAAAATCCTTTGGCGACCCTTCACCGGTTGAATCCGTCACCGGTCACAACGTTGGAAATGAAATAATATTTTCGACGAGAGATATCACCTAACTGTGTTGCAATTTCTCCCCGCCCCCTTCCACCCTCCCCCTTCTCCCCCTCCCCTCCTCCGAAATGGGGCGAATAAGATTCGTATCTGTAACGTTTCTCTCGAAAAGAGAGATATATAGGAGTAGTCGGGTCTGCTGCGGTCGTCGTCGGTCGTTTTATTTCGAGGATATTTTGAAATTCTCAGGGTGATCGGATAATACTGTGTACTGGGAACGGAGTAGAACGCGAGGAGAAAACCAAAATCCATACCTAACTTTTCCATACCTAATTGAGGAAGAAAAAAAAGAAACCTATTATTCCTAATCAAAAAAAAAAAAAAAAAAAAGAAAAAAGAAAGAAAGAAAGAAAGAAAGAAAAAAAAAATTAAAAAGAAATAAAAAAATAGAAAAAAAAAATCCTGCCATACCAAGTGTCTTCCAAGACAGAGACTATTTAATAGGGAATTAGTTTTTTAGTATTTATGCACGGTTCTACGCCGCTATCTGTGTTGCTGCGAACAAGCCCAAAACAATAATACGAACAATCGTTGGATTTTTTTATTTGGATACGATACTACTCTGGTCACATTCCGAAAGAGTTATGAGAGTAAAGGAAGTTTTTGTACTTGTACTAATTTTTTTCCTTAATTAAAACGATCGTTATTAAGGTTAAGGGGAACCGTGAAACATTTGATACGTACGAAGAGGGAACAATCTTTGACTCGAAGGGTAAGAAAGAAAG
>NW_006263637.1:89278-90660 GCF_000469605.1 Apis dorsata | reverse complement strand
AAAAAAAAAAAAAAAAAAACGTGAATTGAAAATTTGAGAAATAGAACGGTAAGGTTTTTTACGATAGTATTATGATTTTACGGTATATATATATATATGAGGATGGTGAGCGTGTAATATACATGTTGAGACGATATTCGAGTTTCAAGTTTCATGAAGAAAAATCTGTATTGTTTCGTCATGAGGAATTTCAAATTTTTCTTTTTTTTTTTTTTTTTTTTTTCTCTCTTGAGAAAGAAAAAAATCTTGTTGCGAGAAATGAACAAATTATAATGGCTAACTGTGTTATTCCATTCAGAATTTTATTCTTGAAAACTTATATATACTATCGATATAATATCGACGAGTTGCGTATCCTATATAATAAGAATTTCTAGTGGCTATGTGGATAGTTCCAATCTCGAGTAAGACTCTGGTAACGACGAGGACTGCGGATACTTGTGCTCTCGTGAAAAATATTACGTGTGTAAGAGAAAAAATATATATACATACAAAACATCCAATATAAAATAAATCGTTTGCGATATTTATTAAGCGAAACAAGCTTCTCTACTCGAGTTATCTCCCTCTTTTTTTTTTTTTTAGTTAATTCATAAAGATATAAATTTGCATAAACATCCGCAGTCTATTATTAAAATAGATGCAGTATTTAATTTCTGATGTAAGGGGGAATGCGTAGGATCTTGTACATACTGAAAAAAAAAAAAAAAAAAAAATACAAATAAGTGCTACACGAACGAATATACGTAGTAGTGTATTAAAGGTGAAGGAAAAAAAAAAATATATATATATATATATATATATGCAGTATTCGATTTTTGGCAATTCGATGATATAGTAATAGTAATTTAGTCGAGAGTAGTTTTATATGAATACCAACTCGTCGAAGAATCTATAGAAAAAGAAGAAGAAAAAAGAAAGAAAAAAAAAAAAAACGTTTAATATTCTGACTTTGAGGCGAGTAATGGATGCAATGACACGAGGTGAACAACGTCGGAGCAATGTTAAGATTAATTAATTATAATTACGTTATTAAAAACGTTTTTTCGAATTTAAAAAAACAACATACTACCGTATGTAGTATTACGATACTTTTCTTCTTTTCTTCTTTTTTTTTTTTTTTTTTTTTTTTTTTTTTTTTTTCTTTTTTTATATATACTTGACATGACATGTAACTCGTTGTTATATATATATATATGCGGAAAACAAATGATCGATCTCAAATGATTCAATATGATTTTTGTTCGACTATTTTAAAAAAATTTTAATCGTCAGCTTTTTTCTTTTTTTTTTTAATGATAAAGATAGAAAGAGATTGCAAAATCACTTTATCGCGCGTAAAAAAAAAAAACAAATAAAAAAAAATATTTTCCAACCAATCA
>NW_006263637.1:86863-88608 GCF_000469605.1 Apis dorsata | reverse complement strand
AAAAAAAAAAAAAAAAAAAAAAGAAAAAAAAAGTGGAAGAATTTTTGTTGTAAAAAAATCTCTATTTGAAGTGAAGAGGATACACGCGCATATATAAGTAATAAAAGGGAAGCGCGTTTTTTATTGGTGCGTAATATGCGAGAATATAATATTTCAAGTGTGTAAAAATTGGCGGCGGAAACGAAAAAAATCGGAGATTTTTTCGAAAAATTGTTATCGATACGATTATGGTGTGATTAATCGAATCACGATTTTTTTCGAGACACCCGGTGTATGTTTATTTTTTTTTTTTTCTTCTTTCTCCTCGTACTACTGCGTACTACTGACATTAATTTGACAGAACTTTAATTCGACACGAATTTGAAAAATTGAAATGTTATATCTATCGTTTGTTGATACGATTCGAGAGAAGATTATTGATTTTATTTAAGAAACGAAAATAATCTATATGAAAAATTGTTTTTAAGATGGATATCAAATATGTAAAGGAAAAGAAAAAAAAAAAATGTAAATATTTCATATAATAACCGAATGATATTGTTTAGGATACATCACATCGCATAGAGGACCATTGAGATTTTCTGTTCGTGGAAACGTGCTATAAACGTTAATTTATTTGCACATTTTCATTTTCAAGTTTCGACGATGAAACTTGCTCGATTTCTTCGGTATCTCGTGTTAAAGGCCCTCATCGGACCAGCCACACCTAATCACACAAATGTACATACTTATATTGCACTAATTTTAATATTGCCGCTGAGTATTATAACTAGTCATATAAGCCAAAAGTTTGTTACTCTCGTAAAGTTTTCTTTTTTCTCAATTTTGTAATAAAGAATGATGAGCAAAGTCCTTGAATTGACTTTTTCTTTGTTATTTACAATCCCATACCAACGTAACGTAGAAAATAATTCAATCGAATATCAGATTTGTCAAATTTTACCTTATTAAAGTTACAGCATATTATTGCCCTATATCGCGATATCCATAATGTCCAACCATGCCCTACGATGGGTACAAATATATGTGATATATCTATTATTCAATCCAGATTAAAATATCCAAAGGGAATTTGTAAAATCTTGATTGGATTGCAGATAGTTATAATTCTTAATTTGGCATCGTTTTCCAAACAGTAATTTTATTAACACGATCCGTCTAATATAATTTTTCCAATTTAATCTAATTTCATTTAAAGATTGCTTTTGCAAACCAATTACCACTATGCGGACTAGGATCGTTCGTAAAAAATATAATGTGAATAAATTATGTACAAAATTAAATTAAAAGTTAAGAAAATAAAAAAAACCTAAGATATAAGAAAGAAATGTAATATAAAAATTAAATAAGTTTAAAAAATCTAAAACATTTAAACTGAGAGAATTAAGATTTTTTTTTTTTTAATGCTAAAAATATCCCTTCAAAAACACTTATAATTTATAAAAATTGAATGATATAGATATTAAGATTTTTAATCAATAAATTGGACAGAGATGCAATAAAGTTAATCGGAAATTGGGTTAGTGCACGAATTTATAGAGTAAATGCAGACAAGGAAAGGGAATAGTGAGAGAAAAACAGAGATAAGGTAAAAATATTGAAATCAACGCCATCTTCAGAGTGCTGCAAATGAAACTCATAAAGAAAAAAGAAGAAATAATACGAAAAAGATAGATATAGAGTAAGAATTGACTGTTACCGCCATCTCTTGTCAAAAACATCTTTCAAAGAGTTTTTCTCAAGAG
>NW_006263637.1:84370-86589 GCF_000469605.1 Apis dorsata | reverse complement strand
ATATATATATATATATATGTGTGTATCTATATCTTTTTCGAAAATAAAAAATATATATTTATTTTAAGAATTGATATTATACAGTTATTGTTATATTTTATTAAAATTTCATTCAAGCTTTATAATTTCATATTGATATATTTTCTGAAATCGATTGACAAAATAGAAATACATGTTAAAATATTTCTCGTTTTTATAACTCTTCGAAATTTGTTTACGTTACTTACGTACATAAGATTAAAATAGAAGTTGTTCATTTTTAACGCGTATAATAACGTAATAAATTTTATGCCACAACCATATCTTATCATTCGTAGTTAATATTGTAATTAATATTGTAACGACAATAGTCCAAGTAACTGCTTCTCGTCCATAATAGTGAAATATTTGAATTATTTACGAATAAAACTTGTGAAACTCTCGTTAAATTGTCACACTCGCGAATAAATATGTTTAAAAAATAAATACACATATAACACATAATATAAATACTTTTAACAAACAAATACATTTTAGAATAAAATTTTAAAAACAAAATTCGCGAATAATTTTATCCGAGCACGCACGTCTGAACGATACAGCGATCGAAATATAACTGTAATTATTTCAACCTTTCGTAATATTAACTCGGCAGGCAAAGTCACGCTTCAGTTTATACCATCGATAATGGCGTAAACTGTAAACTTTCGACGGAGAAAATTTCCTCGATATAAAATGTTTTAATTTTCAATATTATAATTATTATATTATTGAAATATTTTTAATCTTACAACTTTTATATTTGTAACAACTATATATTTTTTATTTTATCAATAAAAATTTTAAACATTCAACTATTCCATTATTTTCAACATTAAAGATTATTATTTTTAATATTATAATTACTTTCTAATATTAATAACACAAAATTAATTTAAAATTTTTAAACGAATTCTTAACAATAATTTGAAATTGAAATTCTTATTGTATTTGAATTTAATCATAATCACGATCTCGAAACAAAGGCTATTTTCTCATAACTACGTTTCATGTAATTACCTCTTAAAAAACAATAACATAAAGGAAACATTATTACGAAAGAAAACAAGATTAATACTGTTCTTTACACGAACAGTAGTAAATTGATAGTGCAAGAGTAGGTTCCTTATCGTTTCTTTTTGTTATCGATTTAAAATTAAATATATTTAAGAATCAAATAATAAAATAAAAAAAACTAATAACTTGTATTTCGGATGAAGTAACAAAAAAAAGAAAAGAAAAAAGGAAATTACATTGTATAAATCGCAATAAACATTTTCTTTCGCTCCTCGTTATTTCATCCTCATTTCACTTGTGATTATCGCAGAGAGTTCAAATGTTAATGTTGAATTGACACAACTTCCAGGATAAAAAAAAAAATCTAATATAAAAATTGTTAATACTTTAACACTTTATATAAAAAGATAATATTGTATATTTTTTGATTAGATAAAATAAAGTATTATAATCATTTTTTTAATTACAATTATTACGTAGAATTGGCTATCAGTTGCGTAATTAAAATTCTAACATCTGACAACACAATTTTAAATGAAACACGTATTCATCGAGTATCAGTTCGCGGTTAAAAACGGATTGTATTATCACGTGTAAGATCTCTCTACTTCTAATACTACAATTTTAAAATTGATTTTTGTTAGGTATGTGTTATGTATATATAAATGAACGAATGAAATTATTTTAATTATAAATTATTAAGATATTTCTTTTAATATATTTTTCAACATCTATCTATATTACGAGCTTATTCAAGTAGTAATTTTAGAACGAAACAAAGAACAATGACTGTACACGTTTCTACTTTCTCTGTTAATATATTGATACAATACACGACAAGTATTTTTCTCTTTCTATTGACAATACGTAACGATATTTCGTCTGCCAAAATTTGCAACGCATCATTGGAAAATTGTAAGTACACTGTTCTTTTTTTTTTTTAATCTGTTAAATAATTTCTAAAAATGTCTTTTGTGTTATATTTAGGGCAATCTCGAATCGGTATACTTATTTCACCGATAATCTCGGGATCAATGATGCGCGAAATAGAAATTTATTGGAACAACGTCAATATTGAACCTGAGGATAAAATCTCGCTATACGCGGAAGACTCTGAGGGACTTCAACGTGAAATTTACACCGTCATTCCGGGCGATTCGAGCGGGATTCAAAAAACCGGGGTG
>NW_006263637.1:74681-83794 GCF_000469605.1 Apis dorsata | reverse complement strand
TATATATATATATTTATTTATTTTTTTAACAATTTTCTTCTTTTCAGAGTACGGAATAATATGGAAAACGAAGAGAGGAGACATAAAAAAAATCGATTGTTTAAAAACGTATCCAACGTGGATGAAAGACATGAATGATATTCTCGGTCCTTTGAAGATAAAGGATATATTTTTACCCGGAACCCATGATTCCGCGGCTTACGATGTGAACGGCAATATAATAAGCATCATTTCGAAATTTGCCGTGACACAGGTAAATGTAACATTGATTTTTTATATTCGAAAAAGGTTCTATATATATATATTATTATATTTAATCACACAACAAAATTTCATAGGATTTGGATATTCTTGGACAATTGATACACGGTGTACGATACTTGGACATCAGATTGGGCCATTATCCCGACGACAGTGAGGTTTGGTGGACGATCCACGGCCCATTTTATCGTTCAGTCCCGTTAAGGATTGTTATAGATCATGTGAAAAATTTTCTCGACAATACCGAGGAAATCGTGATAATGGACATACGTGAATTCGCCGTTGGTAATGCTGAATCCCTGAAACTCTCCTCCAACTCTCAACAAGTTTTGTTTGATTTGTGACATGATTGTGACGAAAAACAGGTTTCAATAATTATTCCGATCATCGCGCGTTGGTGTCCCATTTGGAAGACGAATTTCGCGATTACTATCTGATCCGAAATAATCAAGGATGGGGCGTCACGTTGAACGAGATCTGGTCTTCTGGAAAAAGATTGATAATCGGTTACGAGGATTCGAAAGTCGTGGCTAATCACGCCAGTGTCTGGCCTTGTGTGACGCATAAATGGGGGAATGTCAAGACCGTTGAGGACTTGTACAAATATTTGCATAAAATTGAAACCAACAATAGGTAAAACATTTCTTGAAGTGCAATTAAGGGGATAATGATGATTCGAGAAAGGATATGATTTATGCTAGTTGTATGCAAGAGGTGTGTTAAAAGATACGTATTTTTTTTTCTTTTTTTTTTTCTTTTTTTTTTTTTGTTAAAGGGACAGCATTCTGAGACCCCGATCTGCGATGGCGGAATTGACCCCGGATTTTAACGATATCATCTCGAATAGATTGGGAAATCTTCGAGATATGGCGCATAGAGTTAATTTGAATGTGACTAATTGGTATAGCACCATTTGGCAATACACTGCGAATATCGTAGCTACAGATTTCGTCAGGGACACGGATATCGTTCAAGTTGCCATTAAATCTAACAAAAATCGTTATCTCTATTGTAAGCACAATAATTTAATTTGATTGATTGATTGATTTAATCGTTGAAGAAAAGAATTTATTTTTATATTGAATTTGTTTTGCATATGTTGTAAATAAATATTGTAAATAATATCGGTAAATCTTCAGACGAGAGATTTTTATGATCTATAAATAATATGTATTCGAGCAATAAAATCTTTTAAATAAGATTTTCACGATAATTCTTTTTTTTTTCTTTTTTTTTCAACGGAAACTACATCTTACGATTGTATAATGATTAAAAAGGTAATGCTTGTTTAAGAGTACCATTTTCTGCCATGACAATGAGATTTCCGGCGGAAGAACGGAATAATACTTTCAACGTAATAAAAATCCTCATTACGTATTACGAAATTGAAATGAGATCTGTCGAACAGATCAGTATAAAAGATATTTTATACGGCATTGGTCGATCAATGAAAAATGTTTCTTTTATTTTTTTATTGTTTTCTCGTGTTAAGAATCACCGACCAGACGCAATATTTTCCCACAGAAACATATCCTAATATCAATTTCATTACCTGTCCAAATGATAAAGTATGTATCTTTATCGAACATTGTTCTGCTATTTTAAATTTAATGAATCATAATCTACTTCCAATTCATAGGTAAGTATGAATCCAGTGTGATTAATGGATAAAAAAAATATAAACGAAATAATGAAATCGTTGTATATAGATAAAATTATTCAAATTTTACTTAAACTTCCATTTATTAAAACTTTCAAAAATGTAGATTTCGCCAAGCAATTTGCGGTTACGAAAATACGAGACCAAAGGTGTGCTGCAACATAAATGATAGTAACGTAAACACATTTTTCACGCAAACGGACGATACATTTTACGCGAGACAAAGTTCGAGTTTAAAATGTGATAAAAGTTTCGTTCGTGGAAATGTTAATACTGTAGGAATGTTTCCTTTTGTTGCAAGAGTTGGATATAAAAGTAAGAGAAAAGATAGATAGAGATATTTATTTATTTTATAGATGTATCAGATTGATTTTATAATTCTTTTCTAGGCAATACAGGAAAAATAACGTATTCTTGTAACGGTGTAATTCTGAATCAACGCACAATATTAACCACTGCAAATTGTGCTATTATAAAGTTTAATAATTATAAACTGTGAGTAGTTATAATTTTTAAGGTAAAAATTTGAACAGATTTTTAATCTTTCAATAGGGATTCTGTAATTGTTGGTGAGTTTGATACTGATACTGATTCTAATTGTAATGTACAGAAAATAAATATATCGTATGTGATAAAACATCCTAATTATCAAGCTGAAACTTTCGCGAATAATATAGCGATGTTACATTTAAAAGAATCGATACAATATACTGGTAATAATTATTCAAATTTTCTTAATCCATTATGCAAAAGATTCGAAATTCTTATTTTTTTTTTTTTTAATTCAGTGACTGCACAACCTATCTGCCTTTTACCGAAAAATAATTATATAGATGTAGGAATAAATGCTATTCTCGTTGGTTGGGGCAAATTTGCAAATCGAAAGGGTAAGAAAATTATAAATAACTCGTTTAAATAACAGAGTTTTTTTAAATTTTAAATATCTAAATCTTATTGAAGTAAATCCTTGTAAGCAACAATTTTTAAAAATGAGGATTGTATCGATCGAAGAATGCATGAATTATTATATTCAAGGATTAGCTGTTGAATTGTGTACTATAGGAGATGAAATGCCATGTTCGGGATACACTGGAAGTCCTCTTTTACTTAAATATGGCGATTCTCATTTTTTGGTAAAAATTTACTATTTATTCATGATATTTCATGATTTTATATGTATAATTAAATCATATATTTATATATAAAATTACAATTATATATTTACATAAATTTCAGTTAGGTATTTTATCATATAGTTCCAACTGCAATGTAACCACCAGCTTTCCATCAGTCTTTGTCAATGTACAGAAATACGTAATATGGATTCTAGAAAATTATTAACTATTCATTAAAAGATTAATAATTTATTTAACGTTAATGTAAATTTGAATAAAGTACACACATATATATATATTATTATTTTCTTACATATAATCATCTTTAATCAAACTTTTGCTATTTATGCTTGAAAATGTTTAAATATTTTCCACGAGTCATCTCTTTTGCCTCTTCCAATCCTAATTGATATGCCATATCATGTAATTTTTTTACTTCGGATATTAAACCACCCATTGACAAATTTCCTAATTCTTATTAAATAAAAATTCTTATTTTTAACATAATAAAAAATATTCCATGTAATTTTGTTATCAAATAAAAACTTACGATGTAACTGATTTATATCATCTGGAGTGAGACCAGCAGCCCAAGCAGATGGTTCTGTTTGAGGTGAATTTTGAGCTACAAATTCGTTTACACCTGGAACTTCATTAATCATTAATATGATTACACGATATATTATTTTTTCTTTCAAAATTAAGTATATATAATGGTAACACGTATACATAAAATATACCTACTTTGTTCAGGCCATAAATCCGGTGATGCTCTATCTAATTTTTCTAAACTCATAAGACTTTCTTCTACGCAAATCAAATCTATAAATGAGAAATATATAAAAGTAAAATTTATTATTATTTTGTTGAAATATATGTATATGTAAATACCTGGTTCTGTTGGTTCTTCTGTAGTCATTATGTTCATTGATATTGTATAATCTAACCTAACCTAAAGTCAACAGCGAAATCTAACGTAAAAGGAAAAATAAATAAATACACAAATGTAATTTATAAAATCACAAATTATAATTGCACGCAATAAATTATCAAAGTCTTGTTACAATAAATATTATATAATATTTACTAATGTTACAAGGTTTGAAGATTTTGTTCGTTTTTTGATGGTTCTCGTAACTGATCCGCCAATTGTGTTTGTTGTTTCAACAGCGATTTTAATTTATTCCGTTCTTGTCGTTCAATATCGCGTTCTACACCTATTTCGAGTTGTTTTCTATAAAAAATTATGAAAATATACGTAACAAACGTGCTACGAAAAACAATTTTATCGTGTAACATGTACTGAACACTGTAGTCAAATTAATTTACATTTATGTGATATAATATGTAAAAAGTTCATTATAGATTCTAATCTTTCAGATCGAAAAAATATAACTAATTCAAAAAATTTTATATTATAAAAATAAAAGAAAAAATTGTATCTTCTTAAATAAAATGATTGTATATTAATTTCAACTTCAATTAAATAATTCAATCGAATTTTCTTTCGAATAATCTGATTTAAGAACGAAACATTTGAAGAAGGATATATTTATTCTCAATTTATATTTACATTTTTTTATTGTTATAATATATTATATATTTTCTATTTATTCAATGGTAAATACATGTTACACGATGGTTAGATTTTTATGGAATTTTATATACGTTGAATATAACCTAATATAAAAATATTTTAAATTACCTCTCAGCTTCTTGTTGATAATGCACATAAAATATAATACTTGCTGATGTTGCACAACATAATGCAAAAGTAATTTTTGCAGGAAGTGACATTCTTCTTACAATTCAAGAAGAATATTAAACACTTTTATATACGGTTATTATCGACAGTACGTAATCGTGGAAATGCGAGATATCGAATACGTTTTGCGAGATATTGAATTAGATTCTCGCAAGTACGTACGAATAATTTGTGAAAAGAACAGAGTGTAATTTTGTGGTGTAAAATCGAGGAAAATTGCGACAAATCTTAAGAATAGGTGCTGAGAAATGTGAGTAAAATATTTTTTCGTATATATTCTTTATTATTTTGCCAAAATATTCGCTTTATAAAATAATATACATGTATGTATTATAATAAAGTATATCCTTTGGCGTGTTATCGCCATTTTAATTATTAAAGCAAATTCCATGCATATGAAGCCTCATTTATTATCTTTATTTATTAATATTGATTAATAAGTAACAATTCTACTAATTATTTTTTACGAAATATATGAAAACCAAATTTAGTCTAGAATTTATTATCGACAGAAAATACGATAGCTAGAAAGCTACCGAATTTCGCCGCGAGAGAACACATCAAGTACTTGTACATTATAAAATAAAATTCATACTAGATCAAATAAAGATATTTATATTATATTACATGAGCGTGTTATAATAATATCAACGGGATATAGATAAATTTAACAGTTAGTTAAACGAAACAGTAAAATACCTATTATAATTATTTAATTAAATTTAACAATTCAACTTCAATTCAAATTTTCATCAAATCTCATCTATTTCTTTAATTTCACAATTTTAAGCAAAAATCTTTTCGAAAAAGATATTTATTCTAAATATTTATTTTCGAAACTTATTTTATATCTTCGAAATATTTTTTTATTGTAATTAATCAAAACACACAATTTTATTCGAAAGAAAAGAAAAATTTCCAGAAGTTTTCCAAGATCTCTTATATACTCTATCTTTCGTATTAGTCCTATTATTTCGGGAGGGATGATAATCTTCTCGTGACCATGCAACCATCTGAAATGTAATTGGGACTGGAAGGAATCTGATGATGTGGAAGGGTGGAGACGATGTAAGAGGGATATAGGGTCCGTTCTTATCTACAAAATACAGGCCACATTTCTCTGCCTTTTCATGTTCCACATCTCGTAAGTTATATCACGAGTTCGGAAACATCGGAGGACACGGTATGATGAATCGACCCTCGTCGCCCTTTTGTTCGCCCTCCAGTCAGATGTGATGATTTCAATTATATTTTTAATTATTATCTTTTCAAGAATTTACAAATTATCGTTAAAAATCGTTTGCTCTTTAATTCACTTGCGAATCAAGATAAAATGAAATGAATTTCTCTACCGAAATTCTAAAGATCAATTGTGTTAACTTTGCACTTAAAAGTGTACTTCGAAACGTTAAGAATTATCAGAATTATCGGATCTATTTCTTTCTTATCTACAAATATGAAAAACACTGTACAGATTCTAAAAGGAAAAAGAAGGATGTTTCACGAAGATGCAGCTATCCATTCTTGTAGACTTTCTAACAAGAAGTTCTCTTTCTTAGGAAGGGACGCGTGAGAGAACGGTTTAGGATATAATTATCGAATTCCGTTGGATGGCTGCCGGACACAGGGGCCTCGTGTATCCTTAGTGTGAACTTTACTGAACTTATATAATGCATGCGTAAGGAGAATGGACCACCCATGTAGAGAGGTCTCTCTCGACGCGGCCTCGAGTACCCTCAGGAGTCGCGCGCGGACCAAGTACTCCATCGGACCGAGTAGTCGCCTGGACAGCATACCGGGTAGAATATGACACCAGGTACGAGAGCCAGCTTTTTCTAGCGGTATATAATAGTATGCACGCTCGATGGAATCCGTTGCGATTCGGTTTTCGAATGTCACGTTTAAGAAGACTTTCTTTCTTGCGACTTATCCTTACTACTTACTTATTCTTGCTAAATATTGAAGTACCCACGTAATGCTTAAAGTAGTAGTAAAGTACTAGAAAAGCATAATAATTAAAATTATTAACGTGGATCTTGATACTTTCTTCCTTTAGACTAGAGGTTTAATTTCATTCTGATAATAATTTTATTATCGGTCGAAAGATGATTATTATCGTTATTAATAGTTTCCAAACGTCGTTCCTTCTTCTGTATCTAATTAATAAAAGAATTTGGGCGAATCTGATAAAATTTTCCAACATCTTTTCTTCTCGTCTCTGGCAAATTTTACATTATGTAACGGGAACAAGCACATCTTAACGATATAATTATGTAAAGTATCGTGAGATGATACAGTTGCGTAGAGTTCGAGAAAGCTGAAGTTGAAGTCTGACGAAAGCCGTTTAGAATGTATTAGGATACGAGAGACTTCCTTAATAAGAAGAATTAAGGAATTCTCGAGGTGCAACCGTCGAATGCAATGAGATGGACGATAAATATAAGAGGAGATATTCGATATTCGAAATAGAAATATATAAAACGAGAAGATCCACTTGTCGTCTATTTTATACTTCCGGGACACATAGTATATCAGACAAATCCGTAGAAAGCGCACCGGAATGACGAGTCCGTGATGCTGTTCCTTCGTGAAGAGCAGTAGAGGCCGAAGATTTCAGGTCAGTCCGTCTCGAGAGCATAATGCATCACAGTACGGGAAAGAGTTGTGTAAACGAACTTTCATGAACTTCCGAAAGTAGTCGCTTTTTTTTTCTCTCTCTCTCTCTCTCTCTCTCTCTCCTCCCTCCTTTCACCCTCTCCTCTGCTATCCTCCTGCTGTTGATGTTTTCGCGGAGCGTTTCTGCACTCTTGCCCGGTGTTTCTCTCCGCCTGGCCGAACATATTTTGAAAGTTCTCCTCGATTCGAGGCCCGTTGTTCATCCTCCATTCATCGTTGGACCGAGTTTTTCGTCCGATCTTTCTAAACTTTTTTTTAAATCGTACTCTTTTTAAACGCGACGATGAAAAAATTAATAAACGCAGAAGGCGCGTTCAATCCTTTCGAAACTTTCGTGTGAAAATAATTTCTCTCATGCATTAAGAAACTCCTAAGTTTACTATTGATAGAAACTGAGGTTGAATCGAGAATGTAGAAGAATAACGATCTCGTTGAAAAAGGCCGCGTCAGATTATTACACGCGTGCAGATTGATTATTACATCGGTGTGTATATGATAAATAAAAATAGAACTGGAAATTCTTCAAACTGTGACTGTGTGTGGTCCGTAGGAGGTGTTAATCAAAAGACTTGCTACTGTCTTGCTTCTAACCGGCCCTTCAATTAGTATACATCTTCTACCTTCTCCCCACGTGGTGCGGGAACTTTTGTGACCCGGTCGAATTCACAGTCCTCTCTGTTTCGGATGAAAAAGAAAAAAGAAGAGAAAAGAAAAGAGAGAGAAAGAAACTGGTCTTAGAACTACGTCGAATCTCTGAATCTGAAATCAATTTTCCGTGGAAAGCGGCGAAAGTTTTTATATATACTCGATTTTATTCCTTCTCTTTATATTTTAGGATCTTAAAGTTTTAAGAATCTCTAATATTAAGAATCTAAAATAGGTAGAAGATTTCTTTTCTATTCCAAGTGTTAAAGATTCATCTTTTACAATTTCTACGCGTTAATTACGAAATATAAAAGAATGTATTGAAATGTACGTTTATTAGAAGTAGATAGGCCGATAGTCGGAGGATTTCAATATTTCTTTTAATATTTTTCAATCCCATTTGGGTGTCGTGCAGAGCCGCATTCCCGTGGCAGTTTTCGCATGAATATTCGATGAGCAATTTAAGTGAACGTCGGTGACAATTGGCACTCATTGAACAAGTTGTACGTAGAAATGCGCGTACGTCGCTCATAAATATTAATTAACGGTTTTCAAGTCGAAGACTGGCGCGTTTAGTCGAAGGCACGCCTCGATTTTCTACGTTTCAAGATTTCTCCTTACGGAAAAGATTGAAATTTCGCGGAGGAGAGAGAGAAAAAAAAAAAAAAAAAAAAACAAAGAAAGAAAGAAAGAAAGAAAGAAAACTCATTCCGTTTAATTGGCAGCGACACGCCAATATCTGTTACAAGAATTGAAAAAAAAAATTCTTCCTTCCCGTTCGTCAAGGAGGAAAAAAAAAAAAAAAAAAAAAAACAAATTTACAGAGATTAGAAAATTCCTATTTCTAAGCGAGAGACAATACAAAATTCGAGAGAGAAAAAAAAAAAAATTTCGAATTCAATTCGGTCCCGATAATTCGGTCGGCATCCTTGAAAAGATCGATGGAAGAGAGGGGAGGTGGAGTGGCGGTCTATCAGCGGCGGATAGAGTG
>NW_006263637.1:72004-74595 GCF_000469605.1 Apis dorsata | reverse complement strand
TGAGTCACAAAAGTCAGTCGCGGGCTAATATTTGAGAGAGAGAGAGAGAGGGGAGGGCGGGTGTGTGCGGCTTTCCAAAGAAATTCCGAGGTGCAAAGCGAATCCAACGCAAACCGTTTGAATGAACTTGCCTTTTTGTTATACTTTACCACCTGTCGCGTGTGTGCGCAAGGGGGTGTGGGTCCCGTGAAGGCGAGCGAAAGAGGGACGGTGGCGCGAAGACGGGGGTGGAAGAGAGAGAGAACGAGAGTGGCGAACGGAGGAGGGAGAAAAGAAAGAAAGAAAGGAAGGAAGAGAGAGAGAGAGAGGAGGAGGAGAGGGAGGGAGAGACACGAAAAGCTGAGGGTAGGTGGAAGGGGGTAAAAAGAGAATGGGTAGAGGGTGAACGGAGGAACATGTGGTTCTATTTGTAAAAACAAAGTTTGCGCGGGACAAACACGAGCAGACAGTGGCGGGCCTAGTCGGCTTCCAGGTAAAAGCGCAACAAAGACTCGATTGCGTTCCGTTTCACTCGCTCTGATTCCTTTTTGCCCACGGTTCACGGCTGTCGTTCCTCTCGCCACCCTCCCCTTCTCCACCCCCCCTTGTCCAGTACGATGGCTGTTGACCGATCTTTGCGGTTTCAACGATCCTTCTTTAATTAACCCATTCGATCTTCCGTCTATTTTCAGATACGTGTCTCGTGAGCTTCACGAATAAATTCTTGACGTGGATATTCTATTCGATATCGACGAGTAGGGGGAGGAAATGGTTGGTTGTTCGGAAAGGAGGGATGGTGATCGTGCTATGCTCGTTTAAAAAGATATATGTTTATGTATTATCATGATTAATTAATGTTTTTGAAATTAATCAAAAGTATCTGTTTATCGTTACCTGAATAAACAGGAAAAGAATATGTATATATGTATATATATATAGATTGCGATTAACTAATAACGATCTCTGAATGAACGCGGTGAAGTTTCCCGACGGATTAGGGTCGCCAATACAAAGATGACTAAGGAACACCGTTGTTTGATGTGGACGTGTTGTCGAATGGCTCGTCAACATCGGTGTAACGCCGGCTTTGTTGGTTTATATTCTAGGAGCAATAGTTTAAGGGAAATATTTGTCAACAGTTCGCTGATTGTTAGCTTAAACATTGAATATTCGATGGTGTTTATGATTGACCAAGTATATAGCTCGAAGTTTCCGGTTAAAGATACACCCCGCGCCATCGTTGCATGTTAATCGCCCGTTTATTATGTTAATTTAACCGTGTAACATTTTAACGCGATTCTACTTCATCTCAATTTTCCATCTACCAATTTCCCAACATCCTTTCCTTCGGCCGACAACCAACGCTTTTCCTCCAAAAACGATACCACCAAATTTCGATACTTCTTCTTCTTCTTCTTCTTTCTCTCCGTTCAAATCCGTTAAAAGACGATTCACACCGCGTGCATCGTCGAATCGATCGACCGATTCTTCTTATTTTTAAGAGGAAAGGTTCGGCCGATTCGACGCGGAGGACAAGAGAAAAGAAGAAAGGAAGGAAGAGGCGACGGAAAGGAGGGCGGAGGAACGCGAACGCGGAGATGGTGGTAGTGGCGGTTGACGGTGGTCGACGGTAGTTGACGGTGGTGGTGTATGCCGCGACAAATATTTACCTGTCAACACAGAGAGGCTCGCACTACCATCCCGTTCCATCCCTTCGCCGCAAACGACATGCATATCCAAGCGAACGTTTGATGGCCGGACTAGAAGAGGGACGGAGAGAAATGGAGAGGGGAGGGTGACGTCGCGAAGGGAGCCAAACGAATCGTAAAAGGGCCGATCGAGAGAGAAGGCGAAGTCGGCTTGGTGTCCAGAGAAGGGGGTAGAATGACACGAGATGAGGACGAGGGGACTTGATTTTCACGCGGCCCTCTGTCATCGATCGAATTATAATTTCCCCAGAAACGTATATGCGGAACGAATAGAAAGGGTTATCTCGAGATTAAGAACGTGTTATAAGAAGGGAAAAAAAAATAAAAACTTAATTAGAACTTTAAGGAATTTATCGGAGAATTTTTTGAATAAAGAAAAAAAAAGAAAAACTTTATTAGAACTTTAAGGAATTTATAGAAGAATTTTTTGAAAATATTGAAAATTCGAACATTATAATTCATTCAAAAAAAAGAAAAATTTAATTAGAACGTTATATAGAAATTTATCGGAGAATTTTTTGAACAAAGAAAAAAAAAAGAAAAATTTAATTAGAACGTTAAGGAATTTATCGGAGAATTTTTTGAAAATATTGAAAATTCGAACGTTATAAGAATTTATTCAAAGAAAAAAAAAAAGAAAAACTTAATTAGAACGTTAAGGAATTTATCGGAAAATTTTTTGAAAGAAGAAAAACTTGAACAAAGAAAAAAAAAAGAAAAACTTTATTAGAACTTTAAGGAATTTATAGAAGAATTTTTTGAAAATATTGAAAATTCAAACATTATAATTCATTCAAAAAAAAGAAAAATTTAATTAGAACGTTATATAGGAATTTATCAGAGAATTTTTTGAAAGAAGAAAAACTTGAATAAAGAAAAAAAAAGAAAAACTTAATTAGAACG
>NW_006263637.1:68892-71862 GCF_000469605.1 Apis dorsata | reverse complement strand
AATTTAATTAGAACGTTATATAGGAATTTATCAGAGAATTTTTTGAAAGAAGAAAAACTTGAACAAAGAAAAAAAAAGAAAAACTTAATTAGAACGTTAAGAAATTTATCGGAGAATTTTTTGAAAATATTGGAAACTCGATGAGATTGATTTAATTTGGATCGGCGATCCTTGGCGATTTTACTTAAATTTGAACTTAATTTTGAACTTAAATTTAAAGTTCCTTCGAATTGATTGCCGAGAACCTTGACGAAATTTGCAATTACGCGTTTCGCGGTTACACGGCCGGAAGTTTACTGAAAAATATTTCATCACGGTTAGAAACACGGTTACCACCGAGCAAACGGCAACTTCTCTTTCTTCAACGTTCTCTCTTTGTTGAACGGGAAGGACAAGGCCGATGTGGATTAATTTGCTGAAAATGTAGCCGTGTTTACGTGTAAGCGGCTAATAAATTAAAACCACGCTCCTGCCCCTGATTCCTGCTTTCTCGTCGCAATTTTTACGCACACCGTGTTGCAATTTTAACTCGCGTCAAAAAAGAGGAGCGAAATTGGCGAGTTAAAAAAAAAAAAAAAAAAGGAAATAAATCGATATCGCTCTCATCGATAAAACTTCTCTATATCTACCAAACCAAACGGAAAAAAAAAAAAAAAAAAAAAAAAAAAAAAAGAAAAGAAAAAAACTAAAACCAATTATTTCGTGCTCGCAGCCGAGAATCAAACGATCTTTTCATAAATCTAGCAGAGCGCTCGAAAACTTTGTTTCCACACCCTCTTTCCCACTGGAACTATGATGGCCGCTCACGACGATCGGTTACGATGCACGGCACGGTTGAAAGTCGATTCGAGCAGGTCTCTAAACGAACCTAGGAGCCTAATCGAACAATTTTTCCGGCAAATTTCGAGTTTGTTGCGGATGGTCGGTACACAGAAGCAAAGTGGTTCGCGGCCGAGATTCGGTTGCTCGAGAGCGATGCAAAAAGGGGGGTGGTGGTGGTGGTGGTGTGGTAGAGGAGGAGGAAGCGCGGAGGAGGAAACGATGGCCACCTACGATCCCTCGGCTCGTCCGTTCATTCACTTACTCGTTCTCCTCCCCCCGTTTCTATTCTCTCCTCTCTGTGTGCTTTTAATTTACCGGGCGGCAGGCAAATGTTTGCGCCACTCCCCCTCGATCGTACAACCCTCCCTTTCTCTCTCTCTCTCTCTCTCTCTCTCTTTTGCGCACACCTTCCCACCTCTCCTTCCTTCCTTCCTTCTCCACCTCGTCGATTTCTCCTCCACCTCCTTCCGCCTCCTGCGCCGTTTCCTGCTCGCTTCCTCTCTCTCTCTCTCTCTCTCGCTTTCTCGACGATCCCTGTACAGCCCCTTGGCGAGCCAACCTCCGATATATTGACCGACTCTGACCATTCTGATGTTCGTGGGAGGAGGGAATGGGGGGAGGTGGAGGAAGGGGTGGTTCGGCCCATCGATGGTAATCTAGGTAATACGGCGGAGGTCACTTATCGAGGAATCACTCGTGGTAACGCTTTGAAAAAAAGCGTAAAGGGGGTTGATCGGAGGGTTGCTTCGATCGGGTTGCATCCTCTTGTATCCGTGATAATACGATATCGTGTATACGTGTACACGATGGACAGTCGAATTTCAAAAGCGTCTTTTATTCCTTTTTCTTTTTTTTGGGGGGGGGGAGGGAAGAGAAAATCCTGGTGCGGGCTATTTTTAATTTTCCAGGGGTGGAAATAGGGTTGGAGGATCGAAGGTACGTGTGATACGTCGAAAGAGAAGAAATTTTTTTTGTACTTGATCTTTGATCGGTGATGAAATGAACTCTTAATCGCGCGAGTTTAGGGCGACAATGTTTATTGGAGTTGTTTAAAGGCGGGAAACGGGGTGGCGCTTAATGTGTTTGAAGAACAGCAGCATAAAGATAGATTTGCAGAAGTTAGGCGAAATTTTATTGGGTCGGTAGCCGAGGAATAATATTGACAGGGGAGACGTAGAAACGAAATTGAGTCAACATCGAGTAATGGGAGAGTAATGCAATCTTGGGAATAAAAAAGAAAGGAGACCTGTGTATTACACCGGAGGAGAGCAAGAGAGAAAGAGAGAGAGAGGAGAGAGAGAGAGAGGTTTGTACAGATCGCAAAATCGATCGCGAGTCAATAAATTGAAAGCTCGTAGGCAAAACGAAGTTACTAATTTGTCAATATTACAAATGCCGGCATCCGATAAGTTTACTTTCTGATTAGTTAATCGGAGAAAATACACGAAGAAAGATAAATCGACACGTGGCAAACAAATCCTCTTAATTCACGACTCGACGATCCTCTTCTTATTAATTACTTTTCTATTTTTATTATCTATTAATTTTACGTTTCGAAAACATAACTCTTCTTCATTGTTAGATAATTTTCAAATATCAAACATCCAATTCACTTTCACATTCGACCATCCTTTCCAATTCCCCTTACCTTGTAAACTATGATACATTGTCCCGACTGATATCCACCGTGTTCCAAATTTCCTTCCAATTGTCCAATCCGAATTCCAATAATCGTAATGGGGTAATCACATCTCGTCCGGAGAACACCTCTTCTGTTTCGCCACACGGCGTAAAAACGGCGATGGCCGTCGGAACGGGTATCGGCGCTGCGGATTTCGGTTAAGGCGCGTGTGCGCGCGTTTCACTTGTGGCTTTTAATAAATGGTATAAAAACGAGATCAAATATTTAACCGGGAAATATTTGAGCGAGTGCCTATTATTACAGGGTAGTCGCACAGCATAGATATCCGGCTGCAACTCCATGGTGCTCCGCACCATTCCGTTTATGCCTGGCAAATATACCTAGTTGTTCGTTAGATATATGTAGGAAAGAGAGCAGGAAAGACAGAGGGTATCCGTGTGTCGATTTAAAGCGACACAGGCAGAGTGCCACTCCACTTTTCGCTCGCCCACTTTTTTTTCTTCTCT
>NW_006263637.1:66268-68708 GCF_000469605.1 Apis dorsata | reverse complement strand
TTTTTTTTTTTTTTTTTTTTTCTCTTTCAAAGTTTAAACATTCTTGCTCGATCGCTTGTCCGCTCACGTCCAAGTATTCCGGGTAATTATCGTCCAAAGAGATTGAATAGGAAATTTCGTTTCATTTCCTTCGATTTCAGATTTGATATTTGATCGGCGATTTTTATTTCATCGCGATAAATTGTAAAGAGAAGGAAATATTTCTCTTTGGCTGGGTGAATCTCCAAGTATTTATCTTTGACACGTTCGTTAATTATTCGTTGATAGCGGTCGTTACACGTGCTCGAACGATCTTCGTGTCCGTCGTACCGTTTCCGGTCACGTGGCGGCGGGAGCGAGAAGCGAGAGGGTCAAACGAGAGGGCAGCAGTTTATCAGAAAGTGGCCGCGTGCCGTGGACGCGTAATTACGCGTCACCTTACCTTCCTGCTACAACGCGTTCGCAGGATATGTTTTCGAATTTTCTTCGAACCTATCCCTACCCATTAATCAGTCTTTTCGCACCGAATGTTTATTTTCGATTTTTAGTGTCGATGGATTTCATTTTCGCGACGCGAAACGAAACCTTACGCTGTAAACGTTTCAAATTTCACTCACACTGCTCGAACTTAAAAAATAACGAATAAAATCCCGGATAAAATCTTGAAATCCGTCCGTTCGATCCCGGTGTATACGTTTGTATAAAACTTGCCTATAGAATATATCAAAATACCGTCTAAGAAAAAGTATTATTTCCATAGAATCAACAGTTGTTTGCTCGACTGTAGTCAACAAACTACGAACTTGCTGCGAAAATAAACGAGATTCTTTCGACCGGAGTTTATCAAAAGGAGATCTGTACAGTTCCATCGTACAGATTTTTACCTCGTACAAATATTCATAAACAAATTCTATTCGTATCACGTTCAAACTGTTAGATCTATGCTTGTGTATCGCGTAGTTCGTAGCAACTTAGGTTAGGTTAGATTAGGAAAACATTGTATTTACCGCATAATTCTTCCTCTCACTTCATAATCGACTCTCGATCTTTTCTTCACCGAAAAATTGATTGAAAGATCAAACACACGAAGAGTAGGCGAAAATTATCAAGTCGGCCCTTAAAGATCCGTCGGATCCAAGCAGGTTCGTCGTGAACCGTCGAAACCGTTGGGAGGAACGCCATAACGCCATAAAAACGCGTGTTACACGAGGCGAGCGTGGCAGTGTGTAAATCACGTCTCTGAAAGTCGGGTTTATTAGCGACGCGGCGACGACCGACGATGTTTGCCCGGCAATAGAACACGGCGGAAAGAAGGGGCCGGGGAAGGGATCACGAAGATCCTTCGTATCCTCTGTCGAAACCCTAGAGCGCGCGCGTACCGCCTCCGCCCTCCAATAACTGTCGTCTTTGTGTGCACGCCGAAATTATGTTCCAATAAAGGTTTTACGGGGCTGGATAATACACCGTGCCTCGTTAATTGCGCCTCGTACCGAACAACATGGCGGTGAACGTCAGAGAGAGAGAGAGAGAGAGAGAGAGAGACGTTCTTGTCGTCCAATTTCATCGGCTCGATCGCTTAATTCGAACGATCGAGCAATTCTCTCGCTCTCTCTCTCTCCTCGTCATAGAGAATTCTCTTAACATTGGAGTAATTTGTAAAAAAAAAAAAAAGAAAAGAGAGGAAATTCGTTAAGATTTGTTATTAAAAATATTATATCAATAGGGAATATTTTTTTTCTCTTTTTTTCGATCGGAAATATCGCAAGTTTCGGAGGGATTTTTGTTTCGATCGGAATCATCAGCCCATTGTGCCAGGGATCTCTATTTGAACGAAGAGAATCGCTATTTCTGCGATATCCCGTGTGTACCGGTAAATATTTTTCTGTCAACATTAGCGCTCAAGAGAGGCTCCACCTTGTCATCGAACGATATCCCAAGCTATTTCGATGCCTTCAAGACTTTCAATTTTCTCTAAGTAACGTCTTCCTACCTAAAAGGAGTGGAAGAAAAAAGGAAAGAAAGAAAGAGAGAGAGAAAGAAAGAATCTCTTAATTAAGTACACTTGTGTATATCTTAATCTTCTTCGTTCCTCGAGATCGATCCAACGATATATTATCGTTTCATATTCGATTGGGAACAAAGGAACGAAATATCCGTCGCGCATCGCCAACTCGAATTACTTTTCGACGAATTTAATTTCGAGCTTAATTAATCGCGATGACCGGCGAGGAGCGGCTCCTCGAAGACGCTTCCAATTAACTTTAAATTCCCGGCTTGCCTCGTAATTTCTCCGCTTGTGGCTCGACACAACTCAATCCCCTCTCCCCCTTCAACCCTTTTATTTTCGGATGGACGAACGCGGAAAACAGGGAGGCTGTTGGAGAAAAAAACCCCTGGAAAATTCCACGATACTCTCGGAATTCTCTCCAACGGAGGGAAGAAGAGCGGGAGGGGGGAGAAA
>NW_006263637.1:64313-66250 GCF_000469605.1 Apis dorsata | reverse complement strand
CAGCTGCGGAAGGAACGGAGGGAGTAGAGAGGGAGGGAAACGACGGAAGATCCGGTCTTTAAACTTCGTCTAGCGGATGATTGTACGCTGTCTTTGAAGCCGGTTAAACTCTCTCTCGAAAAGGATGAAGAAGAAGCGAGAAAGGGAAGGTGGTGGTGGTGGGACAGTAGAGAGGGTAGATGGAGAGAGAGAGGAGGAGGAGAGAGATGGGAAGGGCTGCGAGTGAACGAACGGTAAAGCCACCCTTTGAGAGGAACCGGTTAGGAGATGAATTCGAACGCGAGGGAGAGGGGGAGGGGGAGGGTTCGAAGGGGGCTGCGGGGGTGGTTACAAACACGGAGATGGTAAAAGTTTATTAATTAGCTGGAATTAAGCGTGGCCAAGGCTTCGTGTTCCGCACGGAGGAGGGAAGCCTGGAGGAAAGCCTGGAGGGAAGAAAACGGAAGCGACTTTTATTCGCGACACGCATTTTATTTAATCGAATATTCGTGAAGGGGGTGGTGATTTCCTTTATCGACGTTGATTCGATTTCAGGGGCCTGAAAAATTTTCGATGCGACTTAATTAATAGAATTAGGTAATGGATTTGAATTAATTGGGAATAAATAGATCGTTGGGGGGAAAAATTAGATTTTTTCTTTCGTTTATCTCTAGAGAGAGAAAGAGGGTTTATTTGGAAAATTGGCCATGTTTCGACAAGTTGGGAACACCGCAAGTAATTTGGCAAAATAGGCGAGGCATGAGAATCGTTTGGTCGCACGGAGGCATCGCTTATTCATATTTAATTCGGCCGACTCGTCGGTCGTAACGTCAAGGGGTTGTAGTCGTCGCGAGCGTGAATCGTAGGGGGTTGGTTCAGCCAGCGGGCAAACGTGGCCCATTATGCCGCGTTTCCGGCCGACTTGCTCTCATTGTGCGCTCATCATCGTCGATAATTCTCTCGTAAACTGCGCGTCACGGGCCCTGTCATTTTAATTTTAACGAGACACACTCGTGCATCCCCGACAGTATAATTTCACATATTACAACGAATAACGACCTAATGACTTTCTAACGTTTTCGGGAAAGGTGGCGTTCGAGGGTAATTTGGTATGTTGGAAGCTATCAGAGGGTAGTATTGCAGGAGAGGGTGTTAAATATTAATTATGTAGACAGGGTAGTGTGCCAGGCTATAAAGGGGTGTTTGAATTGATAATTTTGAGTTGACGTTTCGAATAGGTGTGGAAATGGAAAATCCAAACGTTGAACGAATATTAGAGCTCTTCAGGTTCGCTCACTCGGGAAAATCTCTACAGATGGCGCCAGCGAAGTCGCTTCATAGGCGTCGAACGATAGCGTGATCAATACAAGATGAAAAATTTCCAAGAGATTCGAGATTCATCCGTGGAATTAACTGGATATTTGAAAAATTACCTTCCATGTATATACGCGATATTCAAAGAGCCGTATACCGTTTCGCGGGTACGAAAGGATCCTTTTCTTCTTTATTCATTCAACAAAAATTCAATCTCTCGATCCTTCCTTTTTTTCCCCTGAAAATTTATTCATCCGTTTATCTCGAAAAAAAAAAAAAAAAGGAAAATCAACCTGTTCTCCAAATTTCGAGAAAATTTGGAAACGAAACACGGCCACGTTGCGACGCAACAGAGGCTACCCGACAGTTAAGGTCGGGTTAAATTCATAAAACGCGTACATAAACGCGCTCGCTGTCCCGCCGCGTTATTCTTTTTCTTTCTTTTTTTTTCGGAGCGAGTCGGTGCCGCGAGGGTGAATAACGGGGGCTATAGTCCTCCTCCTCCTCCTCCTCCTCCTCCTCCTCCTCTTTCTCCTCGTCATCGTCTTTTCCAAACAAGAATTTGCACTCTCTTCGTTACCATGGCCAGGCGTCTCTGCAAACTGGAGTGAACGGGGTACGGTAAAGTAACGTGGAGTAACGCA
>NW_006263637.1:61026-63818 GCF_000469605.1 Apis dorsata | reverse complement strand
GAGGCCCGGAGAGTCTCGACCAACCCCGGAAGAGGCCAGAGCGAGGCGCGCGATAGAGGAAGATGGAGGGAGAGAGGAGGAGAGAGGAGTGATAAAGGGAGAAAGAGAGAGAGATTTGCAGGCCCGTGGGTTTGTTTGACTTTACTTGCAGCTATGTAATTGAATATTATACCAGGCCGCCTCGTTGGAAGGGTTGAAAACTCTTGCGAAAAGGGAAGGGCTCCGGTGCCGGAGGATCCGAATGGTGGACCAGAGATAGCCCGGAAAAGGAGGAGGAGGAGGAGGGGGATGCTTGATGGAGTGGTCCATAAGAGGAACCAGAAAATTAACTGAAAATCTCACGAAATCGCAAAGGACCTTCCATGCGCCCGTGCCCTGTGTTTACCCTTTATTATACTCGCGCGCATCCACCCTTCCAACCTAGACCCTCCCTTGGCACCGAGCTTCTTTCCAGTCCCTCGAGCTTACTTTTTTTCTCTCTCTCTCTCCCCCTCTCTCCCTTTTATTTCACCGGAAAATCTTACTGCAAATTTATCGCGTTTATTTTCGTTGCTGTTCGAAAAGCCGTTCCAGATTTCACCCTTCCACGAAATATTGCGCGTGCAAAGTTTCGCTCGTAAGTAAATCGACGAATTTACATCTTTATTCTCGCTCTTCTCTCTTCCCTTCCCGTGTTTTCGTTCTGAACTTTAATAATCTCGGTCGAAATTGCCGAGCGAAAGGGAAAAGAGAGAGAGAGAGAGAGAGAGAGAAAGGAGGAAGGAAAAAAAATATCCCCCAGGAAGTAGGATCGGAAAGCATCGTAAGGAACAACAGGGGCGAGATTCAGAGTTTCCTATCCCCGAGGAGAGATGAAAGCGGCGAGAGGGAGAGCGAGGGGAGAGAGAGAGAGAGAGAGAGAAAGAGAGGGATAAAGCGAAGGGGGATAGGGAGGAGAGGGAGAAGAGAACATGCCGCAGGATGGTTGGTATACAGTAGCGCGTACAGTCCGCTGGTCGATGGTGCGGCCCGTAACGCCCAGCTACTGCGCAACCAATGCGCGAGTCCACCATGTTTAATGCTGCGAATTCGCTCACCCTCCGAGGCGGTTCGCCCTCGTCCCTTCTAGCCCCTCGCCCCGCTACTCGTCCCGCTACCGATCCTAACCTCCTCGTCTGCTCCTCGTCCTCCTATCCCCTCCTGCTCTTTCCGCTCTTCCCTTCGCGCGTCCCGGTCATCCTTCTTCGGCCAAAGCCTCCTTCGCAACTTCCCTCCTCCTCCTCCTCCTCCTCCTCCTCCTCTTCCGGCGCTCCTTCACCGTTCGTGCAACGGACACAACGTATTCTATTTCGTGTACGAAACCGCATCGGTCATCCCTGAACTACCCCTTTTACTCTTTCCAACAACTCCTTCGAATCGTACGTGTTTTCGTATTCCAATTATATTATTCTTCTTCTTTTTTTCTTTTCTATGAAATTTTTCCAAAAAAGAGAAATAATAAACGTTTCTTTCTTCGAATGCAACGTATTCTATTTCGTGTACGCATCGGTCATCCCTGAACTACCCCTTTTACTCTTTCCAATTCCTTCGAATCGTACGTGTTTTCGTATTCCAATTACATTACTTTTCTTCTTTTTTTCTTTTCTATGAAATTTTTTTTTTTCAGAAAAAGAAATAATAAACGTTTCTTTCTTCGAATGCAATATATTCTATTTTGTGTACGCATCATCCCTGAACTACCCCTTTTACTCTTTCCAATTCCTTCGAATCGTACGTGTTTTCGTATTCCAATTACATTACTTTTCTTCTTTTTTTCTTTTCTATGAAATTTTTCCAAAAAAGAAAAAGAAATAATAAACGTTTCTTTCTTCGAATGCAATATATTCTATTTTGTGTACGCATCATCCCTGAACTACCCCTTTTACTCTTTCCAATCGTACGTGTTTTCGTATTCCAATTACATTACTCTTCTTTTTTTCTTTTCTATGAAATTTTTCCAAAAAAGAAAAAGAAATAATAAACGTTTCTTTCTTCGAATGCAATATATTCTATTTCGTGTACGCATCATCCCTGAACTACCCCTTTTACTCTTTCCAACTCCTTCAAACGTTTTTCTATGAACATAGAAAAACTAGGAAATATAAAAAACTAGGAAAATAAAAAAAAACGTTTCTTTCTAGGAATATAAAGAAGAAGAAGAAGAAGAAGAAGAAGAAGAAGAAGAAGTTTCTTCTTATTCGCCAGCGCGAAGAGGGAAGAGCGAGACAGGCGATGCATAGAACGAAACGATGCATAGAAACTGTATCCAACCGGCGTTGGATAACGCTGCATAATGATTACCGATGTATTTAGGTATAGGCTAGGTCGGGCTATTGACAGAAGGTGGGTTGATGGTGCCGCGTTTGTCGGTTCGCGAGGAGGCAAGGAAGAGGGGGGGTGCGCGGGGAGATAGGCACGGGCCGCGTAGGCGACGCGGGGATGGCCGAGTCCGGGGGCTGGATCGAGGCCGTAGGGGGTGGGCTAGTAGTAGTAGTAGTAGTAGTAGTAGTAGTAGTAGTAGTACGGAGAAGCACTAGTAACGAGTATTTGCAGGCCGGCTCGATGCATAGTTAATGATTTGTCAACCGAACCCCCCTACTGGACCACGCCGAACCTGACTAGGCCATACATTATAACCAGCCAGATATACCGGGTGAGCCGCGGAAACGCGTGACCCGCACCCACTTCCGCTTGCAATCCGATCAAAGTACACCCTCTTCTCTCCCTTTTGCCCGCGTTTTACTCGTTTCGTGACCTGGGACGGGCCTCGATTT
>NW_006263637.1:60295-60958 GCF_000469605.1 Apis dorsata | reverse complement strand
AAACCAGGATAAAAGAAGAAGGGAAAAGGGAGAGAGAGAGAGAGGGAGAGAGAGGGAGGGAGAAATGGTTTTTTAGTTAGAATTTGAGTTTAGTTGATTTATTAGAGTTATTTTAGAAACGTTTCTTTTTGCCCGTTTATACCAAAATTATTCCCCTTGTTTTAATTAATGATGGAGCGTTTATGGAGCGTAATAAAATATGGTTGAAAGAAATTTTTAATTAAATTGGAATAACGATTAAATTATGAAGTTATTAATAATAAGCCCGGACAGAATAAAAATAATTTACTTTGCCGCGTAGCGCGAGTTGAAAAACTGAACAAAGTTACCAATGAAAACATTAAAACTCATTTAATATTCCGTTAAATTTATATCGGAACGGGGAGTCCGCGATTCAACGCGATACGCACGCACGGCTGGACGTATAATTTTTATTTAAATAAATTTCATTGCGCGCTACGCGTTTTGGAATTTTTGATGTGCTAAAGTGTAATATAAACAGCCGATTTAATAATTTCAGTAATATGCAATTTAATTTTCGGATTGTACTGCTTACGCGTCTTGAAATATTTACTTTCGCGGTTGTACCTCCATTTCGAATTCACGTTAATCCGTAATTTTACCCAAAGTTCAACACGATGATTTCTTTTTCACGTTGAAACG
>NW_006263637.1:52826-60251 GCF_000469605.1 Apis dorsata | reverse complement strand
AAAAAAAAAAAAAAAAAAAAAAAAAGAAAAGAAAAGAAAGAAAAATAAAGTCTTTTCGATAACGTTAAATAAAAATCGTTAGAAATAATTCTCTCAGGAAAATTAACCCTCAAATTTCAATTTCTCTTCTCCTCTTTTCTTCCTTCTTCTGGAATTTAAAATTCCAATCGGGTTAGAATTTCAAATTTTTTTATCTCCAAATTTCTCAAATTTGAATTGCAAAAGGTGTTGAAAATTTTGAAGTTTTTTTCAAATTCGAATCGCCGCGCGTCGGTGAATTTTAGAAGTGGATTACGAACAAAGTGGATTATCGGTAATCCCTTATGGCGACTCGTGATAATTTCCCGCGTACGAGGAGCACGCACAAGGGTAAACTAAATAGTCCTAACAA
Source organism: Apis dorsata (assembly GCF_000469605.1). NCBI lineage: Eukaryota > Metazoa > Arthropoda > Insecta > Hymenoptera > Apidae > Apis > Apis dorsata. Next base: position 59,860 of record NW_006263637.1, on the reverse strand, counting down.
CCGGTTAATGGTTGACCACGTTATTGGAAAGGACTTGCGGTTTCTTCTAAGGACAGCGACCGCACAGCCCGCAATATTAGGAAGGGATTGTGGTTTTACGACCATGCTTCGTTCGCGCGAAACGTCGTAAAAAAAAAAAAAAAAAAAAAAAAAAAAAAAAAAAAAAAAAATAAGAAAAGAAAAGAAACCTCCTCTCCCAGGATAAGCGCAACCGTGTTTCGTACTTCTCCTCGGATCAGAGCTTTAAAGGGACGTTTTAAGATTTTTCCTCAATTATGCTAATCCTTTTGCAAACATCGCGCACAATAGAATACAGTTACAGGGATTGAATTATCAATTATCTCCTTTAACAATTTCGTAAAATCCGATATTACCATCGAGAGACAAAATAGATCAATTTTTTGACAACGAAAAAATTACATTATCTTTCGAGAAAGATCGAGAAGATACGTCGTTGTCCACCTGCTCGATGCAAATCCCTCCCGTCGAATCGTTTACAGGCGGAACGAAATAATCCGGTAACGTTAATAAAAGCGTGACGCGAGCAGCAAGAATGCAAACGATAATCTTGGAGCGACGATTCCGTTAAGGTGCATCAACACCTCGAACGTTGGTATACGTCATTAATTAAATGGAAGAGTCGATGGAGTGGTGCGCAGTGGTTAGAGGCTGTAGACAATCTCCAAATATTTGCGAGGCCAAATATCTTACCTAAACATCGGAGTGACACGGTAGTTTCTAACCATCACTCTCATCTCCGCGTATATAGCAAGCATAACCGCTTTCTGAAACGTCAAACCGAACGAGGGTTAACCGGTGGCGTGAGTTTTACCCCCTCCCCAACACGATTCGTATACGTCTCTGAAACGTATCGATCGGGCAAAAAATTTGCACATTTGTTTGCGATCGAATTTTATTTCTCCACCTCCCTCCTTCTTTTCGAAGAAAAACTTGAGAAAGAGAAACGTAGTAACGATTCCGTATTTAACTCGGGGGGGTTGAAAGTATTCGTCGATTCGCGGGGAAACGAATTTGAAAAAATTGTTACGTTACATTGTCTACGAATCGAGATCCTTTCACGCGGATAAGAAGTTACACGTTTCAATTTCCGGGATCGATCGTTATCCCACTATTCGCTTATAATAAAATATTCAAGGATTTAATCTCCGCCACTTTAATCGTTCCCCCCCCAAGAAACATGCAAACACTCGCTGTCGAAGATGATCCGTAGGTAAAAAAAAAAAAAAAATACGTAGGAAACATAGATAACAATACAATTACACGGGAGTTAAAGGCACGGGAGATACGTTGGAGGGACATAATTCATGGTAATCGATTCCGACTCGTGTCGACCTCGTGGAAACCCCTCGTGGAGCCAGGTATTGTGTCGGTGGTGTGGTGTGTTGGACGGCGTTATATAATTGTTAGGCTCGCAGCATGGGGCTGGCACGCCCCACCTGGCGCTTCCTTCCCCGTTTTCGAAGCGTGGCAAAGCCTATATATAGGACGGCCGTAACCTCGGTCGTAATTTGTCACGATTACCACCAGATTACCGGTGTCGCTGACAACCTTTTGCTCTTCTCCCTCTCCCTCTCTCTCTCTCTGTCTCGTCCTCCTCCTTCTCCTTCACCGGAAATTCTCCTCCACCGATCTTCAAACCGATTAGGCGCGTTCGCTCGATGGTTGGGATGGGTTCGATTCGTTATGTCGCGAAAGAAATTATATGTAGATTGAACGGAGGAGCAGGACAATTGGACACCTAATACGCTACGGCTAAACACACTCGCGCACTCTGGTGTTCACACGTGGAGTTCATAGAGCGGCGCGTATTCACAGCGAGGTGTGCGGATACGTTAGTATTTTAAGCCTATTTAAGTGTGTTTGTCGTATAATATTGACATCGCGCACACACCAGCGAAGATAGCGTGCGCTCGTGCACACCTCTCCCTCTCTCTCTCTCTCTCTCTCTCTCCTTCACCCCTTTCTTTCTTCTTTTTTGCGGGCGTGGGCGCCACACGTAAGGAGGAACGGGAGGGAGAGGGAGAAAAGGAGTGAATGAAATCGCGGTGTGTGCAAACGGCAAACGACGCGTCGCGACGCCCCCCTCCCCCAAGTCGTCGAGAAGAATAGAAGGTGGAAATTCAGTGAATTCGAATTCCGCTCGAGTTATATCGGGATTAACCCCGATCGATCTCGTGTTTGAACTCGTCTCGACGAGTGGATTCTAGCAATTTGTTTGTCAAGGTATTGTATTAACCCAAATCTTCGGTTTGTTTGACGAATTATTAAGATTCAGTGTCGTGGCTCGCTTCGTTTTCGAGGAGAAGATAAAAATTCCGTAAATTTGAGTTTATATATCGGGATTAGCACCCCTCCCGATCGATCTCGTGTTTGAACGCGTCGATGAGTGGATTCTAGCAATTGTTTGTCGAGGTATTGTTAGTCGAGATCGTTTCTTAGGTTTGTTTTTGTTCACGAATTGTTAAGATTATTATTAAGGGTTGGTTCGAGCGCGATCGAATTTCTTTCCATCCTTTCTTCTTCTCCTTCTTCCTGTTCTTCTTCTTCTTTTTCGGGGAGAAAAGAAATTACAATCATGCTACTCTGACGTCTGTCTATGTAGGTTAAGGGAGAAGGTAAGGAGAAAAGCGTGCGAATCGTGGGACGGGATGCCGGGGGACGCGTGGAACGCAACATTGAACTTGTAAAGAGCTAACGAGATCAATGTTGAGGTTCGGAGCTGGCGACTAGCTGTTTGCCGATTGGCTTAAATCAACGTTAAGCCGATCCAATCCAATCCGTGCTCGAAGCCAGCCGGTCCCTTTCCTTCCCCCCTCGTCCACCCCCAAAACTTTGGGGACCGATACGCGTAACTAGCCGTCTTAAGGACGGGGAATCGTATCTTTCGCGACGGGATTTGAAAATCCATGTTTCCTGCTATCGTCCCCTCTCCACGTTCACGCGACCAGAAAGTATTTTCTTATTGTAACAATTTTAGACCAGAAGTATTTTCTTATTGTACCAATTTTAGACCAGAAAGTATTTTCTTATTGTGCCAATTTTATATCAAAAAGTATTTTCTTATTGTACCAAATTTAGGTCAGAAAATATTTTCTTATTGTACCAATTTTAGACCAGAAGTATTTTCTTATTGTATTTTATATCAGAAAGTATTTTCTTATCGTATTAATTTTAGACCAGAAGTATTTTCTTATTGTATGAATTTTGCATCAAAAAGTATTTTCTTATTGTACCAATTTTGGATCAAAAAGTATTTTTTTATTGTATCAATTTTAGACTAAAAGTATTTTTTTATTATACCAATTTTATACCAAAAGTATTTTTTATTGTATCAATTTTAGACCAGAAATATTTTCTTATTGTATTTTATATCAGAAAGTATTTTCTTATTGTACCAATAATATATCAAAAAGTATTTTATTATTGTACTAATTTTAGACCAGAAGTATTTTTTTATTATACCAATTTTAGATCAAAAAGTATTTTCTTATTGTACCAATTTTAAACCAGGAAGTATTTTCTTATTATACAAATTTTAGACCAGAAAGTATTTTCTTATTGTACCAATTTTAGAACAAATTTTAAATCAATCTCAACTTGTAAACTCTCCTTGACTCATATTTTGCTTAGCATATTTTGTCCTTTGTGTAACAAGTTCCTTTTTTGGTATTATACTGTTTTTTCAGAAATGGACGAATTTCTGTTTATGAGTTTAAGCTGGGACATATCGAAAGAGGAATCCAAGAGGATTCAAAGAATTAGGTGGTTTCAAAATTCAGATCTGGAAACGAGAATCTCGAAATCCGTATTAAACAAAGATAAATTGAAAGGCAAAGTGGAGGCAGACGTGTTTCCAATCGCAGTTTTCAGACGTTTGAGTGCAATGGGGCTAATGGTAAAACGGTAAAAGTCCATTTTTCGAATAGAATCGTCACACGACAATGATCCAGATGCTAAAGAAGATCCTGAAGAACAAATGACGAAACCATCGTTACGGCACGGTGACCCGCGAAGGGAATAATTCATTACTCTTATCCGAAACAAGGAGACACCAACATCCCAAGAAATCGGTCGAGAAACAAGTGGCATTAATCGATAGACCTGTTTTTCCACGCGACAACCGGATATTTCACCGATTATTCACTTGTTGTTTTTAAAAAATAAAATATTCGACGTAATCGCAGCATTTCTTCGCACTTCTAAAACCAAAAAGTTTTATAAAAATGAAACATGTCAAGTTGGGAAAAGATCGGCTGGTATTTTGATCGAACAAAGATATTATAATTGGCAAAAGTTGGGAATTCGATGTGAGAACAAGTTTGCAGTGGGCGTTAGAATTTCTTAGGCCGAAAATTGGAAGGAGAAACCTTTGTCCACGCACTTTCCACATTTTTCTCGCGATCGATCATCGTTCGCAGAGACGCAACACTCCGCCCCGCTCGTCATCGAATGCTACTTTCCGTTCCTCCGTCCGGAGGAACGTGGTAAGGGACGGCGAAAAAAAGGAATTTTTTGACGAGAAAAGGCACAACACGAATTTCACGGCCGATTCTACCGGGCACAATGGACACCCGGATACGGACGTTTTGACTTTTTGTCCGCTGTTTAACCATTTTTCCTTTTCTCCCATTCTGCCTCTCCACCGGACGTTCGCTGCTCCGGATTCCCTTTTCACCTATTCACCGATTCTCTCCAAGAAGATGGACCGTTCCCTTTTGTTCACCACGGCTAAGAACACGTCTCGTCCCCGGGTTTACGCGTTCATTCGTCCCCATTCGATTATGCATGATTCCGTTCTAATTAGACTCTCCACACAGCTTCCTCTCTTATTTTCGTCCCCACGGTATCCCAGAATACCGTTTAAATTAATTATTAACTATTTTTAAAAATCCGAAAATTGAAAATTTCATCTCAAGAATCGTTTTATTTAAACCCTCTTCCCAAATATAATTACTTTCATTTTTTCATTAAACCTTAGCATTTGTTCGATTGAAAGAACGAGCGGAAAGTCTCTCTCCCTCTCTCTATAGAGTCTTTCCCAGCCAATTTGTCGGGGTTGTCTATCGGTCGGGCGCGGATGAATGGCGGGACGCCGCCCTGCACGCCCCCAGGAAACGGCATTCGAACAACACGAACCTTCGTCCCTGCCGAACCTTCGATTGCGTACATAATGCGTGTCGTTTATTGTCGGGGCGTGGAAGGGATGCTCAATGATATATGCCACCTTTGTGCCCCTCACAATACCGCCTCGTCCCACGTTTCGATCCGTCGATCGATCCATCGATCGATCTCCCTCGACCCCTTCTCAAGGACCCGCGCATTCGAGTCACAGGTGAGAAGTAATTCGAAGGAATTCGGGTTAAACTTGTCTTTTTAACCAACGACGATGCGTCTTTCGCGTCTCTCCCCCTCCTTCCTCCCTATATTTGCTCGAGCGCGAAGGATGGCGAAAATAAACGTGTTAATATTAACACATCTATCGAGGACAAACACCGGCGTGTTTTTTAAGATATTCGAAATTTTACTTTTTTCTTTTTTTTTTCGCGCGTGTTCGAGCAAATGGGGAAACGTGCATATCGAAACGAGGTAATTTATTTAGTTATTTCATCTGGACTCGTGGAGGGGAAAAATGCACGAAATATTATAACGCGCGTTCTCTTGAAACGGAAAACGGGGAAACAGGGCGTTTTTAATTGTAAATTTAAATGCAAAAAGCTTTGCAGCAGGGAAACTCGAAAGAGAGGGGGAGGGGAAAGAAGAAAAATTCTCGAGGTAACTTCTTTAGAGAGAGAGCGAATCTGCCCCCGTTTTTTCCCCTCTGAAAGGAAGAGAAAATAAAATATACGGCCCCAATTTTTTATCAATTTTTTATCAATCGGTCGCGCGTTTCAACGTTTCGCGCATATATTAACGCGGAAAAACAACAAAGGATTTCAATACGGAGGAGGATTATATCGCGGCCGGTTGTTTCCTCTTCTCGTTTTTTTTTTTCTTTTTTTTCCACCGATTTTTTCCCCCGCTTTCCCCGGGTATTACTTCCTCCATCGTACACAACGTGTTTACCCACGCATTGTAAACATTAATCAAATTGCCAAGTAATTTCGTGCAATCGCGATCGGTCTATTAATTGACTTTTCGCCGTGAAACGGGCTCGATCAGCATCGAACGCTATCCCATATTTCCCCCTCCCCTCCCTATTTTTCTTTTCCTCCCGTTAATCACCTTACCTCTCGTCGATCGCAGACAATTAAAATTCGATCGAGGATTCGAAAGAATAGCGAGGACGATGAGAGAAGATCAAAGTGTATCGAGTTTGTTCGAAGAAGGAAGGAAGGAAGGACAAGACGATCCATCGGTGGACGGTGCGCGTGTCAAGTCGGTGCGAAAGGGAATGCGTGGCGCGAGCGCTAAAACAACATTTTAAGCGGGCAAACATGCATAGAATATGATAACAAAAGGCGTGACCGGAGCGGAACACATGTCCAAACATTAGGCACAATGTCCTACCGGTCGAAATCGTCTGCCATCCCCCTTCTGCTCGCCCCTCCGGCTGATCGTTGTCCGCCGCGGTAAAATGTTTGCAATACGTTACACGGCCATTCAGAGTAGCGGTGAAACGGCCCCGGTAAACCGTTCCCTAAATGCCCTACGATGGCCAAGAAATGGCCCCGCACAACAATCCCGTCCCAAATCGATCCCCGTCTTTTCTTCTCTTCGCTCTATGGCCGAACACCGTGAAAACATCCTTTTCCACCCCCTCCACCAGCTTTCCACAGCCGATTCGCACGAAATTCGAAACAATCCATTTTTCACGATCATTTGATCGATCGAACGGAAGATCGATGGAGAATAGTCGTTTTTTTTTTTTCGGATCTTTAAGCCTTCCTTCGTTTCCACCGCGAGACGGCGGTCTTTCCCGTGCTGTGGATGTTATGTGGGTCGCTTCTCTCCCTCTGTCTTTCTCTCCCTCTGCCTCCTCTGCCTCCCCGCCCTCCCGTATCTGGTCCCGCGGC
>NW_006263637.1:46905-52563 GCF_000469605.1 Apis dorsata | reverse complement strand
CCGCCATTCTCGTCTCTTCCGTTCCGTTTCGTTCCAGGCTGGCTTGCGAGCCCAACTTGCGTCAATATTTGACTCAAACACGTTAAAACAATACCCAGGCCCCGGAGTAGAGAGTCGTTTCAACGTGCTTCCCAGAATTTTATCTCGCGTCAGAAAACGCCTAACGACTTCCCGCCGCGGAGAATTTCGGGCTCGTGGAGGGAGTTTGCCAACACACTTCCACCAGAAAAACCTTCTCTTCCCGTCTTCTTATTCTTATCCTTCCTCCTCCTCCTCCTCCTCCTCTTCTTCTTATTTTCTCGCTCTTCCCTCTCCGTCTTCTCATCCCGCTTCTCTCCCTTTGCCATATTCCTCTTTAATTTCATATTTATCCGCCCGTTTTATTGCCCACGGCGACCAAGTGGCACGCGCGAGCCTCGTTCAGATCTTTCTGTTGGGCGTTTCTATTAGGAGGATGGGATGCCGACGTTTTTTTTCCTTTCCTTTTTCTTTTTCTTTCTTTTCTTTTTTGCAAGTAAACACGGAGAAATCGAATCGATCGATCGATCGATCGATCGATCGATCGTGTTTTCTATTTTAAATAAAATCTCGATCTCGAAGCGGAGGTTTAATCGGAATGGTAAACGCTCGCTTCGTCTCTCTCGAAAAGTTTCTCTTAACGTCGATCGACCGTTAAAATTGGAACGAAAAATTTGCAATTTTGGGAACGAGTAATCTTTCGAAAATCGCTTCGAAAGAATTTTATCAATTCGGCTTCGTTCATCTTCTCTCGAAGATTATCTCGACGAAATACGAGGGAAAAGATTCGTGGAAAAAGTGGTTCCAAGATTTAACACTTCGTTCTCGGCGATGCATCCCGTGTTTCGCCTCTGTTGAGGAGCTCGTGTCTCGTATTCGACCAGCTTTCACCTCTGAAAGAAGCCGAAGGTTTCTCTGGGAGCAGCTTGACAAATTAGACGATCGATTCTTTCGAAACTACGAATAACGTGTATGCGTTAACTGCAAGAGTTTTCATTTATATAAAAAATAATTGTTTCGATGCGATGCATGATTGGACGCGTCTTATGTGTTAAAACTTTTTGAATATTTGACAGAATGAGAAGAACTGATCGATAACCGCAATAGTTTCGATAGTTGAGAAATATTCTGTAAAATTTTTAAGAAGCATTTAAATTTTCTAACGGATACAAAAATCATCGATTTTAATTTAAATCGGTATAAATTATCGATGAGTTTTTGTAAATTATCAGAAATTTTGACGTATTAGAAGTTCACGAGAATGTACGAAAAATAGAAAGTTTCTTTTATTGGTATATTTATTATTATAAAACTTTGCAGCCACTCATGACGTATACTACAATCGAATACTAGAAGATTCTTTAATCTGACTGTTGATATTTATAGATTAATTTTAAGCTATTTTATAATATTATGTATGCATTTCTATCATTCTTTACTTATTACATTTTTAAAAGAGAAATAAGCAATGATGATATTTTTAATTTTAGCTGGCAACTTTTTTATTCCTTTCGATCTTTGAGCGGTTATTTTGTTAAATTATCACTGTTTAAACCCACATTTGGCTTGATTGTCGAGGACAATCAATCACAACTTCTTCTTTTAATAAGTATTTAACATCCGTTTCCTTAGAATACCATTTCCAATTCTCAACATCCATTTTATTTGTCAAATTCGAAGCGCTCTCTGAGTTAATTGCCCGCTTTTTAAGGGTTCAAATCACAAATATTTGTATATTTATACATTTTTTTACATATGTTAATTCAATGTTAATTATTTATTTCACTTTATATACATATTTAACAATAAAAATCAGTATTGAAAAATCTCCGTAATAAGCTCGAGAAAAGAATAATTTAGTCGCGATGATGCGCGCGTTTCTCCACTCTTCGAAAGAAAGGTAATAAAACCCGTACAACTCTAAAAGAAAAACCTAAATTCTCTCGATCGCGATTCGTATCGGAAAGGAAATCCCGGCCGCCTAAACCGCTTTGGCTCTCATAAAATCTCATAACCCGGGGGCGAGGTGGGTCTCTCCTGTTGGCAGGAGGGGAAAAAAAGGAAGGAAAGAAAGAAAGAAAGAAAAGGAGAGGAGAGGCGGGGGATGGAAAGGGCCTCCGGGGGAAGAAAGGAGCACGAAATCGCTGGTGGCTTGATAGGGCGACACCGACCAAAAGGGTCCAGCGCACTTTTGCCTGTGCGATGAATTTTCAATGGGAAAAGCGACCAGTCCAGGGCGCATCTGTTTGTCTTTCGGATCACGCCTCCAACGCTTGGACTTGTAATGCCTTCGCCTCGTTATCAAACGTTATCCCTAGATTCTTTCTTTCCAGTTGATTCTCTTATCTGCTCGCTAGAAATAATTTCGGTTATAGATTGGGATTTTTGTTTTTTTGGAGGAGGGGAGGAAGAAGATGGCTGGTAAAATCGGGGGGATGCTTAAATAAAAAGGAAGAAACGGATAGGGGAAACGGATGGGGGGAAGGTGAGGCGAGATAAAATAGCGGCGCTCCTCTCTCGGCTCTCGTCCTTCAAAAGACTCGGAATATTGTCCTGCAGTGCAAACAGTCCCAGACACATTCCGCGTTCCACTTCGCCTCGAGGCAGCGCCAAGACGGTTCGGCTTCGCCTTCGCCACGGGCTTTCGCCGTGTTTGTCCGCAGGCAAATGTGTTTCCTTAGGCTGTCCGAAATGTTTGGACGAAGGCACCGCCGCTCCAGCCCGGAAGGGGATGAAGCGTTTCGATGTAAAAAAGTTCCATCCACTCGTGTATCGTGTCCATCCCAGATTCCAATCAATTTTATTTCCCTTACCTCGATTTCGAACACTCGATCGAATGCCAAGTGTGGATCATTGCGTTCCATCGTGGTTTTTTTTTTTGACATCGTCCAACGATTCCAATCAACTTTCCTTCCCTTCCTTTCTTTTGATTTCGAGCGTGAACCTGAAAAAACGCGAGATTATTGCGAGAAAAATTGATCGAGGAAGTTTCGATCAATGAAGATATATAACTTGGATTAATTTCCTTTCCTTTGATTTGGAACATGTGATCAATGCGAGTAAATTATTGTAAAAATTGAGTAAAAATTGATCGACGAAAAAATTTCGATCGATAAAGCAACTGGATTATTTCCTTTAATTTGAAACACAATATATAGAGCGTCGCGTAAAAATTGATCGATAAAAAAGTTTTGATCAATAAAGACACGCAATTGGATTAATTTCCTTTCCTTGATTTAGAACATGTAATCAATGTGAGCATTTTCTTCTTTCTTCCTTGATTTGGAACATAGCAACTGAATTATATCCCTTAATTTGGAATACATGATCAATGCGAGCGAAGAGTTTCTTGTAAAAATTAATCGATGGAAAAATTTCGGTCAATAAAATAACTGTTTCTCTTCAAAATTGTCCCTAAATTTGGAACACATGATCAATGCGAACGTAGATTATTGCATAAAAATTGATTGAGGAAAAAGTTTTGATCAATAAAGATACGCAACTGGATTAATTTCCTTTCCTTGNNNNAGAACATGTGATCAATGTGAGCATTTTCCTTCCTTGATTTGGAACATGTAAAAATTGATCGACAAGAAAATTTCGATCAATATAGCAACTGGATTATTTCCTTTAATTTGGAACACATGAACAATGCAAACGTAAATTATTGCATAAAAATTGATCGATGAAAAAGTTTTGATCAATAAAGACACGCAACTGGATTAATTTAGAACATGTGATCAATGTGAGCATTTTCCTTCCTTGATTTGGAACATGTAAAAATTGATCGATGAAAAAGTTTTGATCAATAAAGACACGCAACTGGATTAATTTAGAACATGTGATCAATGTGAGCATTTTCCTTCCTTGATTTGGAACATGTAAAAATTGATCGACGAGAAAATTTCGATCAATATAGCAACTGAATTATTTTCCTTAATTTGAAACACATGAACAATACGCAGAGCGTCGCGTAAAAATTGATCGACAAGAAACTTTCGATCTATAAAGTAATTGAATTATTTCCCTTAATTTGGAACATATGAACATCGCGTAAAAATTGATCGAGAAAGTTTCGATTAAATTAATTTCTTTCTCTTGATTTGGAACACATAAAAATTGATCAACGAAAAATTTTCGATCGATAAAGCAACTGGATTATTTCCCTTAATTTGGAACATATGAACATCACGTAAAAATTGATCGACGAGAAAGTTTCTATAAAGACACGCAATTGGATTAATTTCCTTCCCTTAATTTGAAACACATGATCAACACGAGCGTAGATCGTTCCATCGTCCTTTTCCAATCCCTTCCCTCCCTCTTTCGAAAACGAGCGAAGAAACCGCGAACTCGAGTTAAAAAAATTGACGGATTCCAAAAGTTCAATAAAGGCGCGCTACTGGACAAAACTAATACTCTCGATCCCCTCGGCCAGCCATCCCGTAAATCCAGTCAGCCCGTAACCGCACTCCGCGAATCTCTGGGAAACGCGGGACCAAAATCGCTCCATCTCCAAACCTCTCCACGACCGGAATCGGTAATCTCAGGTTAACTACCGTCAGAATTTGCCGATCGGCAAACCTCCCCATCCCCCCTCGTGCAAACCTCGAACCTCTCCTCGTCCACGAACTCGCACGCACACGCACGTCGAGGTCACTCCTTCACCCTCGCAAGACGTCTCCCTCCCTTCCCCTGTACACCACCAGCCCCAGCGGTGAAACAACCGACTTCATACATCGAGGCATCCTCCGATTGGCCGATCCTCCTCCTCCTCCAGGAGTATTCGGAATCAAAGCCCCGAGGGAGGCGATGCCGAGCAGACGGATGCAGGTCGCGTCGGGGATGATGCACCCGCGCGCGCGCGCGCGCACCAGAGGCTACACCACGCTTGTACATACCTGCGGGGAATAGATTAAGCTTGTGTCGGCGCATTGTGTCGTGGGGACACATGTAGGCTCTAAGTAGGTTGTGTGCGTCGAGTTTCGCAAACATGTCTGCAGCGTTGTCAGGCGGGCAGGAAATTACGTCCGCCTTTAGCCGTTCTCTATATTACACCACCCCCTATCCCGTCTACGCCCGTCCACATCGATCCACGAGCGTGTGTGCAAGGCGCATCCTTATATTCCCGCGCGTAGAACGGCGGGGGAGGTCGAAAGGGTGCGTGAGCGCGCCTCTACCGCTCGCGCGGAGGAACCGTGGAGGAAGATGGATCCGGGAGGAAGCCTCGTACGTGGCAGCTACCTGGGCCAGAGATACGTGTGTACACAAGCGTTGTGTACAGCCACGGTATACGGTACATATACCTAGGGCTAACAATAATGCGACTAGTTGCAAATGGGATGGATACCCATACCTGCCGACGTGCGACAAAGCGTAAGATGGCGCGACGCGTCGCTCCTTTGGATTACGGCGCCCACTTTCCTTGTATTCGTCCAGTTGCCGATCGAGAATTATTATGGATGGAATTAATGTTGTAATAGAAGTAATGGAGTTATTAGGGTATTATCGTTTCTTTTCTTCTTTCTTTCTTTTCTTTTTTTCTTTCTCACGAAAGATACATTGGGACGAAGATTGGAGAAAGATCGGCGATGAGAATTTATATAATAATATTTGTTAGGATAAGATAGGGTGGCGTTA
>NW_006263637.1:46075-46671 GCF_000469605.1 Apis dorsata | reverse complement strand
TTGTTTCTTTTCTTTTTCTTTCTTTTTTTCTTTTTCTTTTTCACGGCGAAACACGAAGTTTATCAACATTACATTATTGAACGAAGATTGGAGAAGAGAATTAATATAATAATAGAAATAATAGAATTATTAGGATAGGATAGGATGGCGTTCGTCGTTTCTTTTCTTCTTCTTTTTCATAGCGAAACACGAAGTTTACGTACATTATATTTGGAACGAAGATTGGAGAAAGATCGACGATGAGAATTTATATAATAATAGAAATAATTAGGGTAGGATAGGATTCGTCTTTCTTTTCTTCTTCTTTTCTTTTTCTTTTTNTCTTTTTCATGGCGAAACACGAAGTTTACGAACATTATATTATTGAACGAAGGTTGGAGAAGAAAATTAATATAATAATAGAAATAATAGAATTATTAGGATAGTGATAAGTTATCATTCGTTGTTTCTTTTCTTTTTCTTTTTCTTTTTCACGGCGAAACACGAAGTTTATGAACATTACATTATTGAACGAAGATTGGAGAAGAGAATTAATATAATAATAAAAATAATAGAATTATTAGGACAAGATAGAGTGATGTTCATTTCTTTTCTTC
>NW_006263637.1:45332-46034 GCF_000469605.1 Apis dorsata | reverse complement strand
TCTTTTTCATGGCGAAACACGAAGTTTACGAACATTATATTATTGAACGAAGGTTGGAGAAGAGAATTAATATAATAATGGAAATAATATTTATTAGGATAAGATAGGCTGGCGTTATCGTTTCTTTTCTTCTTCCTTTTTTTTCTTTTTCACTTCAAAACACGAAGTTTACGAACATTACATTGGAGAAGAGAATTAATATAATAATAGAAATAATAGAATTATTAGGATAGGGTGGCGTTATCATTTCTTTTCTTCTTTCTTTTTTTTCTTTTTCAAACACGAAGTTTACGTATATTACATTGGAACGAAGATTGGAGAAGAGAATTAATATAATAATGGAAATAATAATTATGAGGATAGGATAGGGTGGCGTTATCGTTTCTTTTCTTCTTCTTTTTTTCTTTTCTTTTTCTTTTTCACGACGAAACACAAAGTTTACGTACATTGTTGAACAAAGATTGGAGAAAGAGCGACGAGAAGGACGACGGGAAGGATTGGGATTTCGATATCGGAGGGGGTTTTTCAGCGGCGGTAATAACAGAGAGCGGGAATAAAAGAGCAGCCGCGTGGAACGCATAAACGTATAAAACAGTGAGCGAGCGAAAGGTAAAGTTTGAAAGGCAAATTTATACACGCTTTTTGCTTTTGATCTTATCAATGATTACGTAGCGTCGATTTCGAAAAATGTTCGGCCGGGCC
>NW_006263637.1:38650-45276 GCF_000469605.1 Apis dorsata | reverse complement strand
GTTCGTTTTTCGATCGGAACGTGTTCCTCCCTCTCTCTCTCTCTCTCTCTCTCCCTCCCTCCCTCGTTTCGTATTTTACTTTCGTCGCACAGTTTATTCACCCCGCAGCGATCCGGGGTGAAAGCTGGAGCGGGTGAAATTTTCATGCGAGCTAAGAGCGACACCGATGCGGCCAATGTGATTTTCAACTCGCTCCTCAAACACGGATTCGCCTCTGACCGCGAGACAATTTTCTTCTTCTTCTTCTCCCTTCGTGTCTCCTTTTCTTCCTCTCCCCCCTCGAGGGGAAGTTGAGAAGAAGTTGGCGCGAACGGAACGGTTGAATCGTTGGAAGCGCAAATAGAACGGTCCGATAAATAAAAGGGGGTATAAACGTCCGGGCGGTAGCGTTAATCCGCGCGACGCAACTAAAATATTTATCGGTGAATAAATTTGTTCCTCGTCGCCGGGCGCAAACATCCGAGTTACTTATGGTGTAATGAATCACGGCTAATATCCACGCCGCGCGTTCTCCTTGGCGAATCGGCAAACTTCATGGGCCAGTTGGCAACTCGTATACGTATAGAGCACGTACAGTTGTAAGCTCAGGATCGATCGATGGATCGATAGATCCCCTTCGATTCATCCTCAAATCTTGTTGTTGATTATTCGTAGTTAATTTCGAAATAATTTTTAAATAATAACAGGAGGGTGTTTCTAATCGAATCGAATTTCGTAATGGTCGGGGGAATTGAAATGGAGGGAAGTTGTTTCTCTGTGCGGTGATTTTTGTCGATTTTGAAATCGTCGTGTCGAAGATTTTTCGACGCGGAGAGCCTCGTTCCTCGTTCGCCGAAAGTGGAAGCGTTCGTTGGCCGGGGCTCTTGTTCAAATACTGAGTCACTATGACAACATAGTGGATCACCACTACCATCCTCGTGAACGGGGTCGAAGGCTCAGCTGATTGCTCCGTATCACTCGAGGGGGGATGAGGCTTCGTTTATTAATACCTCCAAGATGCAACGCGCCCCCTACTCCCACGCACGATTCACCCGAATCCGACGACCTAATTTTATACCCTTGTTAATCGTTCCCACGATTCTCTCCCCAATTCCCTCGTGCCTACCCTTTTGTGCACGCGGCGAACGTTCTTCCATTCTCGTCGTGACAAATATGCGACATCGTATAGTTTCGGCATTTCTTGAGGAAGAGAAGAAACGACCCCTTATGAAACAACAATTGTTTTCTTCTTCGAGAAATTGGTGGATCTATATTATGGAGATTTTGTTTATTAATATTTTCAAGGTGCGTTCCTTATTCCCATATACGATTCACGCGAATTCTTTCCTTTTTTAAAATCTGTCCTTTTGTAGACGTAACAAAAGGATTCTTTTATTCTAACTTCATCGTGATAAATAGAAAGAAACAACCCCTTACGAAACAATTCCTCTTGTTCTTCGAAAAATTGGTGGATCTAAATTATGGAGATTTTGTTTATTAATATTTTCAAGGTGCGTTCCTTATTCCCTTATTATTATACGATTCACGTGAATTCTTTCCTTTTTTAAAATCTGTCCTTTTGTAGAACAAAAGGATTCTTTTATTCTAACTTCATCGTGATAAATAGAAAGAAACAACCCCTTACGAAACAATTCCTCTTGTTCTTCGAAAAATTGGTGGATCTAAATTATGGAGATTTTGTTTATTAATATTTTCAAGGTGCGTTCCTTATTCCCATATACGATTCACGCGAATTCTTTCCTTTTTTAAAATCTGTCCTTTTATAGACGTAACAAAAGGATTCTTTTATTCTAACTTTATCGTGATAAATAGAAAGAAACAACCCCTTATGAAACAATTCCTCTTGTTCTTCGAAAAATTGGTGGATCGGAATATCGCGTGAAAAAATTAAGATGAATTCTTAGAGGCTTTGTTTATTAATATCTTCAAAATGCGCTCTACACAAGATTCACGAATCTTCTCTCCTAAACTTTTTAAAACCTTTTTTAGACAAAGAGATTCTTTTATTCCAGTTTCATCGTGACAAATATGCGACATCGTAGGCAGTGTTTCGGCATTTTTTGAGGAAGAAGGAGAAGCGCGAAGAAACAATCCTTTACGAAATAACAATTTTGTTCCTTTCTTCGAAAAATTGGTGGATCGTATGAAAAAATTAAGAATTCTTAGAGGCTTTTTTTATTAATACCTTCAAAGCGACAAAGGGATTCTTTTATTTTAGCTTTATCGTGACAAATATACGACATCGTAAGCACAGTTTCGGCATTTCTTGAGGAAGAAGCGCGAAGAAACAACCCCCCACGAAACAACAATTCCTTTCGTTCCTTTCTTCGAAAAATTGGTGGATCAGAATATCGTATGAAAAAATTAAGAATTCTTAGAGGTTTCATTTATTAATACTTTCAAAGCGACAAAGGGATTCTTTTATTTTAGCTTTATCGTGACAAATATATAATATCAGTTCAGAAAAAGGAGAAAGCGCGAAGAAACAATTCCTTACGAAATTTGGAACAACAGAGGAATTCCTCTTTCCTTTTTCAAAAAATTTGATCGAAACGATGGCACTCGAAGTCGTGAAAAATTAAGACGCATTCTTAGGAGGTTTTTTTTTATTAATACTTTCAAGACACGTCCTCTACTTCCATTCACGCGAATCTTCTCCCCATTTTCTAAAATCTATTCCTTTATAATAAAGAGATTCTTTTATTCTAACTTCATCATGATAAATATGCGCCATTGTATGCGCAGTTTCAACATTTCTTGAGAAAGAAGGAGAAATAGCGAGAAGAAACAACGGAGGAAGAACAATTCCTTTTCCCTTCAAAAAATTGATTCGTTATCCCAACAATTAAGACGCATTCTTAGTAGATTTTATTTTTACTAATACTTCCAAGACACTTCCATATTCACGTAAATCTCTCTCTCCCTCATTTTCTAAAATCTATCCTTTCTAACAAAGAGATTCTTTTATTCCAAGTTCTTTATTTCTTTATTCTCACTTCATCGTGACAAATACGCTCCATCGTATACACATTTCTTGAGAAAGAAGAAGTAGTGGGAAGAAACAACCCTTCACGAAACAACGGAGGAACAACAATTCCTCTTCCCTTTCGAAAAATTAATTCGTTATCCCAACGATTAATAACGCATTCTTAGTAGACTTTATTTTTACTAATACTTCCAAGACACTTCCATATTCACGTAAATCTCTCTCTCCCCCATTTTCTAAAATCTATCCTTTCTAACAAAGAGATTCTTTTATTCAAAATTCTTTATACCTTTATTCTCACTTCATCGTGACAGATACGCTCCATCGTATGCACAGTTTCAACATTTCTTGAGAAAGAAGGAGAAATAGCGAGAAGAAACAACGGAGGAACAACAATTCCTCTTCCCTTTCGAAAAATTGATTCGTTATTCCAACGATTAATAACGCATTTTTAGTAGATTTTATTTTTATTAATACTTCCAAGACACGTTCCCTACTCCCATATACAATTCACGCAAATCTCTCTCTCCTCATTTTCTATTAATTTTATAAAAAAATATAAAATCTTAAAATATAAAATCTATCCTTTCTAACAAAGAGATTCTTTTATTCCAACTTCTTTATACCTTTATTCTCACTTCATCGTGACAAATACGCTCCATCGTATGCACAGTTTCAACATTTCTTGAGAAAGAAGGAAGAAGCAACCCCTCGCGAAACAACAACAATTCCTCTTGTCCCCCTTCTTCGAAAAAATTGGTGGATCGGAACGATGGCACTCGACGTCGTATGGAAAAATTAAGACGCGATTCTTAGGAGGCGAAAGGGAAAACAAGGTGGAGTGTTTGCACGGGCGGATGGGCGAAAGGGATGCGCGAAGGGAGGGAGGGAGGGAGGGCCGTCGGTTTGCATGGCATTAGCGCCTATATTATTGTAAGCCGACGCGCATAATTCTCCTGCGCTGTAGCCGACAATTTCGCGCACACCCCTCCCCAAGCTTCGCGGGGATCTCGAATTAATTTAATATCGTTACGCCCCCTTTCTACGACCCCCTCCCCCCTCCCGTTTTATATTTACGGTAAAATGATAAAACTGCGCCTGCACTTCGGATCTGCAACCTGTTAATCGGTCCACGCTGCAAATCGAATATAAATATGTTTATAGACGCGTATATTTGTATTTTTGCGCGGACCGGCGAGTTACAATTACAACGATTAATAATCCGAGTGCAAAAAAAAAAAAAGAAAAAAAATAATAAAATGATAAACGGAGTCGAGTCGGCGTTGTTTTGCGATTTTTCGAATTTTTTTTTTTTTTTGCCTGGAATCATATCGTCGTGTTCCTATTTCTCCCCCGATTTTCGCAGATATGGAACAAGCGTATAAAATTCAGAATTCTATCCCCACCGATTATTCCTTTCGTCGATTTATTTCTCCGCGAAAAAAGAAAATCTTCTCTCCGACGAGAGCAAGGGATGTATAATGGACGGAAAAGGAGGGATTGGAAAAGGTGGACGGGACGAGGAGAATAATATGGAGAGCGGACGGGCCGGATGGATCGATGGCCGCGTTCGAAAGGGGGGTGGGGAGGGGAGGAGGTGAAACCGGCCCATCGATGTCGCGGTCGAGCATTACGTTTTTCCTGGCCGGATGTAAATGCAGGCAATATCGCGATGTTGGCGCCAATGGTCGACGCTCGAGTGACTGGTGCTGATTGATGTTGCCGTGTTTGGTCAGAGGGTTGTTTCTCCGCTCCGCACCGGCTCCCACCGGACCCAATAAGCACCTCGCGCATACACGCATCTCCGCTCCACCTACGCCTAACCTATCCGCCCGAAGGAGCCGGACCCATTGTTTACACGAGCCGTCTGTCGCGATACAACCATCCCCGGGATACCCTGGGGAAGGAGGAAACGGCTTTAAACCAACTCCCCCTCGACAACCACCCCTCCCGCGAGGAGGACCTTTAAATCCATTCGTTGTTATTCCTCTTCTTCTTCTTCTTTTTCTTCTTCTTCTTCTTCTTCTTGTTTCTCTTGTTGCTAAAACTTAGGCTCGTGATAATTGGAATGGATTCGATTCAGGTGGATATATGGATATATGTATATATATATAGGGAATTTCACGGGATGATAGTCGATGCTTTTAATTACGGCGGATAATCCGAGTGCGGTTGCTTGTCGCTCGATCCTCGCCTCTTTGATTACGATTGAACGACGTGGAAGGGAAGAAAGGGACATCAAAGGAAAGGGGTTTTGCCGTGAGGGGTCGGTCAAGTGGAAGTACAATAGCGATCGAATAAACAGGGCTACCGGTGTTGCCTAGAGAAAAAACGGTTACCGCTTGACTCACATTTCCCGCATTTGCCAACAATCTCGCGTAAAATTCTTTCGTCCCTTAAACAATGTTCTACGCTCTTGCCCGAATTTCTTCCCCTTCCACCGATCCGTCATCCGTCCACAAAAGCGACGAAGAAACGAAACACGCGTATTATCGCGTCGAAACGCGTGTGAGAGAGAGAGAGAGATAGAGAGAGAGAGAGTTAAACGTTGCAGGGAAAAGCAGCGTGTGCGTTGAAAATGCATTAATTATATACGAATGCGGGCGTGTTCGCGGCGCAAAAATATTTCAATCTATTTAAAAAGCCATCCGTTTGAAAGTAATTATCGCGATGAAATTAAAATGTCAACCAACCTGGGCCAACGACGTATATACACACACATATATATATATATATATATATATGCGCGTCAGACTTTGTGTGTTTGTGTGTTGTGCGATCGGTCGCGTGCTGTTTACCTGCAAATCTAACTAATCTAAATGGTAATGCGACAGAATTACGATGGCACCACTCTTCTTCTCTCTCTCTCTCTCTCTCTCTCTCGAGCGCTTTTTCTCTTCCTCCCTCCTTCCTTCCCTCCCCCCTTCCCCTCCATTTGCCCGCATTTCGCCGCAACGCAACGGACAACGTCATCGTTGCCCCATTACCGGCGCGCTTTTAATGAATTTTCCAACCAACAACACCTCGGCCAACAAAACCTCGCCATTTTAAAATCGTTTATCCCGGTCACTCGTGCATTTTCATCGTCCAAAATTTCTCTCGAAAGCANGAGAGAGAGAGAGAGAGAGAGAGAGAGAGAGAGAGAGAGGGGTCTGTCTATCGGTTCAACGAGCGTATCGCACGTAAGGCACGAGTTTCGTTATTTTTCTTTGGCAAGCAAACGTTCGAGGCCCTTAAACGGGATTTTCAAGGGCATTCTATTTCTATTCCAGGAGGGTAAATGAAGTCGCTTCACACAGGTGGGGGGAGGGTGGGAAGGGAGCGAACGAACGAGGTCGCGCCTTCTCTTCCCTCTTTCTCTCTCTCTGTCTCTCTCTGTCTCCGTCTCTGTCTCGGTCCTCGTCTTTTCGACGAGGGGTGGCCCGAGCCTTCGAAGAATGCGACGCGCATCGGGAACCGCAGCCAATTTCAATATTTGAGGAAACTCGGGTGACGGGAGTTCCGCAAAATTTGCAGGTAAAAGGCGAAAATGTCCGTGGTGATTTAACGAGCCCTTTAAGGCACTCTCAAAAAGGACTCTGTTGACAGCCAAACAAACTATTCGGAATAACAGGTTAAACCCACACCGCTCGCGCGATAA
>NW_006263637.1:33704-37773 GCF_000469605.1 Apis dorsata | reverse complement strand
TTTTCCACCGCTCGACGTTGCGTGCTGCACGTCACACGAGCGCTGTTGAAGAAAGAAAAGGATCTCTCCGTGGAAGACTCGTGGAAAACTTTAAAAACCTTCTTGCGCAAACCGTTTCAAACTCGAACCTTCACCTGTTTTTCGTCCGTCGAATCAACGAGAATCTATTAACTTTTAACCGATGGATAATATTCTGTTCATCTCCATATATACTCGCAATTTTCTCAGACAAAAATATTTAGAGAGGCGATGAAACATCACCCCTTTCCACCTCCTCCTCCAAAGTTTCCACAGCTCCCGCCCTCCCCCCCACACGAGCGCTATTGAAGAAAGAAAAGGATTTCTCCATGAAAACCTCTTAAACCTATTTTGGCCAAACCTTCAAACCCGACCAACCCCGCACCTGTTTTTCGTCCGTCGCATCAACGAGAATCTATTAACTTTTAACCGATGGATAATATTCTGTTCATCTCCATATATACTCGCAATTTTCTCAGACAAAAATATTTAGAGAGGCGATGAAACATCACCCCTTTCCACCTCCTCCTCCAAAGTTTCCACAGCTCCCGCCCTCCCCCCCACACGAGCGCTATTGAAGAAAGAAAAGGATTTCTCCATGAAAACCTCTTAAACCTATTTTGGCCAAACCTTCAAACCCGACCAACCCCGCACCTGTTTTTCGTCCGTCGCATCAACGAGAATCTATTAACTTTTAACCGATGGATAATATTCTGTTCATCTCCATATATACTCGCAATTTTCTCAGACAAAAATATTTAGGACGGCGATGAAACATTACCCCTTTCCACCCCCTCCTTTAAAGTTTTTCCACCGCTCGACGTTGCGTGCTGCACGTCACACGAGCGCTGTTGAAGAAAGAAAAGGATTTCTCCATGAAAACNCTATTAACTTTTAACCGATGGATAATATTCTGTTCATATCCATATATACTCGCAATTTTCTCGGAAATAATATTTAGGAGGAACAAAAATATTTAGGAAGGCGATGAAACATTACCCCTTTCCACCCCTTCCTTTAAAGTTTTTCCACCGCTCGACGTTGCGTGCTGCACGTCACACGAGCGCTGTTGAAGAAAGAAAAGGATTTCTCCATGAAAACCTCTTAAAACTATTTTGGCCAAACCTTCAAACTCGACCAAACCTGCACCTGTTTTTCGTCCATCGAATCAACGAGAATCTATTAACTTTTAACCGATAATAAAAATCCTATCCGTATCCATATATACTCGCAATTTTCTCAGACAAAAATATTTAGGGAGGCGATGAAACACCATCCTTCCCTCCCTCTCCTTCAAAGTTTTTCCACCGCTCGACGTTGCATGCTGCACGAGCGCTATTCAAGAAGGATCTCTCCGTGGAAGACGACTCGTGGAAACGGCGAGCGCGGAGCGCTGGTAGGGTTCTTTGAACGGGCTTGAGCGCGAGCGTACGGGGGTGGAGCTGCGGGTTCAGCGATCGACCGCGTGAAATCGACCACCTCGTGTGCACCGCCATCCCACCAGCGGCATCCACCATCCAGCATCCACCATCCAACGTCCACGCTCCTCTCCCACCCCCGTCGCTTCCGCCATCCACCCTCGTGCTCGTTGTATTATCGTACGACCGCACGAGCTAGCCCCTACATCGTCAACATGTCCGGGACAAGCGGTGGTGTGTGTGTGTGCGTGCGTGCGCGCCATCTCTCGCTCGTTTTCGCACACGTATACCCCTGTATACGTATACGTATAACCAGATACAGGTACTATAGATACATATATATATATACATATATATATATGTATATGTATATACAGATGGTGCGTTGGTCGCGTGGTACATCGAGGCACGAACTACGGATACGTGGAGATGGTGTAGCGTCCGTGTGTGACGTGATTAAAGCGGCCTCCACCGCCCCCTCCCTCCGGCATCGCTTTCCCCCCCCGACAACTGCCGGCGGCCAACCTGGCCGCCGCTAATTAGCGCCTAATTATTATTTATTGCATCGGACGCGACCCGCTATCTGCCGACGCCAGCGACCGGCGCAACACACCGCGTATTCTAACTCGCTCCAACCCCCGCGTCTCGCTCTCCGCTCTCTCTCCTCGGTGCCCCTCGGGCGAGAAGCCAATCGGGCTACGTTACGATCCGCATATACGCCCGAAATCAATCTGGCTTGTCGCAGTGGTTTTCCACCCTGCTTTTTTTCTTTCTTTCTTTCTTTTTTTTCCCCGCTAAACGCGTGCTTTCCCTCCCTTCGAAACCTGGAACCTTTCGCCGCCGATTCGAGAGGAGGGGGAGGGAAGGAAGGAGAAAGAAGTTTTTCCGGGAGAGTAATCCGAAGGGAAGAGGGAATCCGCGAGAAGGAGGGGAGCGGTAGTCGAGTTGCGGCCGGATCGGTCGAGTTAAGTCGGGTCAGGTCGCAGTCGGAGCAGAGGTACCAACAGGGCGGTCGCAAATATTGGTATTTGGCAAAGACTATCCTTGATCCGTGTCTCTCTTTCTCTTTCTCTCCGCGCCTCCTTGTCATCGCACGCCCTCCTCCACCCTGCATTCTCTCACTTGGCCCCGCCGCCACCCTCCTCTTCGCCCGATCGGGCGAAACGAGCCCCCCTTCTCTCTTGCCCGTTGTCCGGATTCTTACTCGACTCGTTGCGCGAAAGCAACGAGTTTCCATGGATCGAATAGAGGATCGAATTCGATCCGAGTTTATCGAGTCGTCGGACGAGGCAACGAACGGGATCGTCTCCTCCCGATTACGATCGAACGAATTCGTTCGAGTTCTGAAAGGGAACAGGTTGCGCTACTCGAGCCGGCATTGTAGGATCGAGAGAGGGCTCGAGAATAATGAGGGAGAGGAGAGCCAGCTTTCGCGCTCGAAAGCGATATTTTTTTCCGCCCGATCGGCTCACAATCGGCCCCCTCCCCCCCTTCGATTTTCGCGCGAACGATGGAGCTCGCTCTAATATTTACATCGCGCAACTGTAAAAATGGCGAGCCATTTTTGGTGAACGTTACATGTTAAAAATTTGTGTCGCGTGGCGATCTGGTTAAACGGCGATGCGTTCCCGCCTGCAGCTATCCTTCTACAAATAATCCCGATATTTCTTTTTTTTTCCCCCCCCAGGAAATATCCAGTGAAATTTGAAGGATTTGTTTGTTGGCGTTGAGGACGCGAAATTTTCTTTTTTTTTTGTTTCGAATCGTTATCACGATTTTAATCGTAATCGCGGAGGATTCGAGAAGGAGACAAGCCCCGTATCCTCGATTACTTAAACGCAACTGTGGCCCTTCACGAGCGCTCGTGTTTGCTCAGCCAGAAACGCTATCGCATTCTCATGCCGGAAAATCTACCAGATAGTCTTCTTCTTGGTCTCTCGCGTCCTTCTTAAGCCGTTTTCACACGAATCCAAAATATATATAGGAAAGGAATTTTCGATTTAAAAATATCGAGAGTTTTTGGATCGTGGAAAGTTGCCAACGATAAGAAAGCGATTCAAGGATGGAAAGAGAAAGGAAGGAAGAAGCTTCTTCCTTCGAATAAATTCTAGCTCAGCGACTCGATTCTACGTGAATGTGGCTTAAGTGGAAGGAGGGGAGTTTGGTGTGGCGATACAGCCAAGGTACACAGAGAAAGCACGGCACGGTGCAGAGCAAACGCGCGACTACTACTACGGCTAATCTCAAAAATGATAACGCGGAGATAACGTCGGCCCAGATGTCAGACGTTTCTCGCCACAAGAAACGCGTTGTTACCGTGCCCGCTTTATTACGAGCCCTTCTTAACCGTGGAACGTTCTAACGTCTGCTTAAGCCTACCTGTTCCACCTACCAAACGTTTACCTCTACTCACCTCTCGTTTAAAATCTTCCTCTAATTATCCTTCATCTCCCCTCTTCCCCTTTTCAAATTAATTTTTCCCTTCCTTTTAACGCGAAATTTGTAAAATTTCTTCCACTATAAATCTACCACTAAGGAAAGGGACGTGGAAACTTTTAACACGTTCACTGCCTATATTTGGAAAGATATTCTGTGATAAAACTATTAAATTATATTTATAAAAATAATTAAAA
>NW_006263637.1:30739-33658 GCF_000469605.1 Apis dorsata | reverse complement strand
TTATTAAAAAAATTATTTTGTAATATTTTAAAACGTTCTATAGAAAGCTGAGGTTAATAATCCTCAATTTGGACAAAAAGTTGTTATCTTGTCTTTTTTAAATTCTCCATATTCGGGTGACGCTTATTTGACTATTTACGATCTTCGTAGGTATTTGGAAAGATATTCTGTGATAAAACTATTAAATTATATTTATGAAAATAATTAAAGAATAATTTATTAAAAAAATTATTTTGTAATATTTTAAAACGTTCTATAGAAAGCTGAGGTTAATAATCCGGACAATTTGGACAAAAAGTTGTCTTTTTTTAAATTTCCCATATTCGAATGACGCTTGTTTCACTACGTACAAACGATCTTTTAAATATTTGGAAAGATATTCTGTGATAAAACTATTAAATTATATTTATGAAAATAATTAAAGAATAATTTATTAAAAAAATTATTTTGTAATATTTTAAAACGTTCTATAGAAAGCTGAGGTTAATAATCCGGACAATTTGGACAAAAAGTTGTCTTTTTTTAAATTTCCCATATTCGAATGACGCTTATTTCACTACTTACAAACGATCTTTTAAATATTTGGAAAGATATTCTGTGATAAAACTATTAAATTATTAAATATTTACTATTATTAAATATTAAATATTATTAAATTATTAAATATTAACTATTAAATATTTATAAAAATAATAAAAAAATAATTTATTAAAAAAATTATTTTGTAATATTTTAAAACATTCTATAGAAAGTTGAGGATGACAATCCGGACAACTTGGACAAAAAGTTGTCGTCTTTTTTAAATTCCTTCGTGACAGCAAAAGTTCTCATCGGGCAGCGTCACCCATACGCTTATTTGAAGATATTTGGAAAGATATTCTACAAGATATAATAAAAATTATATGTATTAAAAAAATTATTTTGAATGTAAAATTTTAAAACATTCTATAGAAAGCTAAGGTTAATAATCCGGACAATTTGGAAAAAAAATTGTCGTCTTTTTTAAATTCGTGCGTTTGATCAGTCCGTTTGTCATCTTTTATCCGAATAGCATAATTTGCATGCATAATTTTTAATATTTATATCAGAATTATTTTTCCGCACGGCGATATTATGTTGACTCCGTTGAAGGTTTTGACAAGATTTCATTGTATTTTCGGATAATCCTAACAATTTTGCAGCTAATAATTCTCTAAATCTTCTAATTTTGTAACACGAATCTCATGATACGACAATTAGATAGTTTATAAACATATCGTGCTCTGACTATCGGACACGATTACCTGCCGTGACCCTAATACTCTCTAATAGACAAGCTACACGAATAATTTATACACAATTCACAACTAAGAAATACATTTCTTACGACTAGTCATATTATCCAAATTAAAATATCCAAAATATATTATATAAATCAATACTATACTATTCAATACTATTGTCGATACAATTAATATTATTACAATTACTAGAGCACACTGATACATAAACGTGGCAGTCAACGTATTAAATCGATCCACGTTTCGACCCATTATTGGACGCGTTACGTTCGACTACTAACGAGGCCCGATTAAAATTGGAAAAGAATCCAATGCGGACAATATATCACTGGCTTGACGCCAATAGAGGAAGAGGTGGGGGGGGTTCGTTCCTCCGTAACAATAAACCTCCTAATTAGCTGGACGACGCTTAGACGACGCAAGGTCGGCCTTTGTTGGTCGAGCAACCCTCGACACAAACACTTAGCCTCGCACGAGCTCCGTCCACACGTATGGAATCGTTCCGCCCGCCCCGATTATCGCCGTTCACGATCGACCACCTCCTTTGTATCGATCCCCGCTCTTTGTTTTCGCGACAAACAACGGGACAGGGGTCAACAGATTTTCCTCGGTTATCGAGCTCGAGATCGAGCAATTCGTAATATTTGTGTGTATACATATATATCGCGATATCCCGCCAATAAATCCCTCCTTCGCCTTCCATCTTCCTCGATCAGAAGAAGTAGTAATCATTGCAACGATTGAGAAAAAGTAAAAAATGAAAAGTAAAAAAAGAAAAAAAAAATACACGTGCGAGGGAAAGCCTCCTTTATCATTGGGGACGTGAGAACCGGAAATGGATCTTGAGGTGACACGTGTCGGGAGACACGGTGCGAGTGTCTGTTCCGTTCGAAAAATCGAATCGAAAAAAAGGTGAAACACCTGCGACACGCGTTCCTTTTTTCTTTCTTTTTTTTTTTTTTTTCTTTCGAAAAATCGAATCGAAAAAAAGGTGAAACACCTGCGACACGCGTTCCTTTTTTCTTTCTTTTTTTTTTTTTTCTTCTTCTTCGTTGGGACGCATATCAAACAAACTTTATTATCGTAAATGGTATCTCGAAAGTGGAGGAAATTCTTAAAGGCTTCCCCTCCACGGTATAATGGTGCCTGATTGTGGGACAATAAAATTTCTCGGCAGTTCGAATAAAAAGAGGCGGTTTTCCCCAATTTGAATATTTTTCTTCTCTTTTCTTTTCCCTCGATTCCAAAGACGGTTATTCAAACGTGTGTCTCTCTTTGAGATTAAAATTGTATATATATATATATTTCTTTCTTTTTTTTCGATAATTTTATTATTTCTAATGCAATTCTTACCAATCACTTTCGCGACGAAAACCACTCCAATTACGCATCGCTTTCCACGAAAAATTCGTCCCTTTGTTCGCCAATATCGCTGATTAGCGCGCGAGTCACGCCAAGTCACGAGTCGCGCACGGATTACACCCGTAACCGAGCATATGGTGGTCATCCATGGCGCTTTCACGCACGCCCTTCTGGACATATCGACCCTTAACGGGAATCGATCTATTAGCCCGATATACGATCTCTTGAACAAAAGACTACGCGTCCACTTATCGTCCACCCCCGCAATCTGCCCCAA
>NW_006263637.1:29307-30730 GCF_000469605.1 Apis dorsata | reverse complement strand
TCTGACCGTTTCGAGCGTGGACTCAGCCGTCGAAAATATTCGAATTGTGCCAATGATACGAAAAAAAAATTTTATTCTCTTGGAAAGCGTCGAGGAAAACGCTTCCAACTTCCGTCTAATTCGTTGCTTCGATAACTAAAGACTACGCGTCCACTTATCGTCCACCCCCGCAATCTGCCCCAATCTGACGTTTCGAGCGTGGACTCAGCCGTCGAAAATATTCGAATTGTGCCAATGATACGAAAATTTTATTCTCTTGGAAAGCTTTCCAACGCGTCGAGGAAAACGCTTCCAACTTCCGTCTAATTCGTTGCTTCGATAACTAAAGACTGCGCGTCCACTTATCGTCCCCCCCCGCAATCTGCCCCAACCTGCCGTTTCGAGCGTGGACTCAGCCGTCGAAAATATTCGAATTGTGCCAATGATACGAAAGAAAAATTGTATTCTCTTGGAAAACTTTCCAACGCGTCGAGGAAAAAAAGAGGAAAACGCTTCCAACTTCCGTCTAATTCATTGCTTCGATAACTAAAGACTACGCTTATCGTCCACTCTTGCAATCTGCCCCAATCTGACGTTTCGAGCGTGGACTCAGCCGTCGAAAATATTCGAATTGTGCCAATGATACGAAAGAAAAATTTTATTCTCTTGGAAAGCTTTCCAACGCGTCGAGGAAAAGAAGAGGAAAACGCTTCCAACTTTCGTCTAATTCGTTGCTTAATACAGGTGCCTCCAAAAGTGCCTCAAACGATTCGTTCCGCGCATTTTCATGGTATATCCGGCTTGGTTTCGCGCACTTCCCTTCCAAACCATCCTAAAAAAGGGAAAATCTTGGATGCGGCAGGCTTTTCGAAGGATCGAAAAGAGCGTAGTGGCCGTGTCTAATCGACGGACGGTCAGCGGATCCTCTGAAACGTTCCCAAGACGCTCCAACCGTTTTCGATCGTTTCGCTGGAAAGATTACGAGTTCACGAATCGTTGCAGTTTCGCCTAACAGGATCTTTATATATATATATATTTATTGACGACGGAAGGTGGATTTCATGGGAACGGATTTCGATCGAAATCTCTTTTTCGAAATCTTTTCGATGGAATTTTTTGTAGGTGGAGATCTTCCTTTTCTCGTATCGAACGAAAGAAGCAACGATTAAGCGACGATGATCCGTGATTGTAAAATTAGAAAAAATAGAATATCTTTCCTTTTCTTTCAAAGTAAATTGGGAAAGCATATTTGGAGGAATGCAAATTACTGTAATTTCATAACAGGTGGTCATCAAAATCAATTGAAAAGACGAAGAAGAAAAAAAGAAAATGTTGAATCGAAAGGAAAAGAATGCGACGGACGAAACGATTAATAGAAATAGAAAAAGTAGGCGAGGAATAGAAATTTCTATAAATATATACTTAAGAAATATTTGTATAAAAC
>NW_006263637.1:24177-29229 GCF_000469605.1 Apis dorsata | reverse complement strand
AAATATTTGTATAAAACGTACAATTAAAACCGAGGGACCGTTTAAAAAAAAAAAAAAAACGTTTCGAACGAAAGATTCGAAAGGCCGAGTTAAATTTTTTTCACTTTCGACACGGGCTCGTCGACCAAGTTTCTCCTATTCGGTGTCCACGATTTTGGCAATTTTGGTTGCGGTAGGGTCCGTTTCTGATTACGATTTTTCGCGTTCTTTCTCTCGCCCGGTCGTTTTCGCTCGTTCTTCGCCCTCGCCGCCTTCTTCGCGCTCTTCTTCTTGTTCCTCCCTCGATTCGTATTCCTCCTCAAGGAAGTCCGCTTGGCGACATTACCTTTCGCTGTGTCGGGATCGAATCTGCTCGCGCCACGAGGAAAACTCATGTATATATATATACATTTTCGCGAGGAAAAGAAAAAGATAGAACGCGATAGATTTGAACCTAAATTTGTTATTCTTCTTGGCTATGATGCCGAAATCGACGCCACGACGAAGCGCCACGGCCACTTGCTTTCGAAGCGCTTTCCCGGGCATGATGTCGTGCTTGTTACTGATCTGCTCCACGATCTCCTTCTCGGTGAAACCCTCTTCCGGTTGCTCGGTCCTGAGCAGGTCGTACACAAGGATCGATTTCCGTACCATCTCGATCTTCTTTCCTCGGCTGGTTAGAGAATTGGCCGGAAAGGAACGTAACGGAGGACACCAGGGTGACGCAAGCCTGTCACGTCGTTCACCGGAAGTTGGCCTCGCGTCCTGCGATTATTCCAAAGATCTTTCGCTCCACGCAAGCGGCTACCTTCAAGCGTCCACCTTCCCCCTCCTCCCTCCTTCGCCCTTCCAACTCGCCATTTTCTCGATTTCTCGTTTCTTTCTTCCAACGATCATCCAAATTTAAACGTATTTATATATTTTTCTTCTCTCGAGCTCTCTTGAAATCGCTCTCTCCGAGAGAGATCCCTTCAAAAATTTCGAAACAGGCACGATCGAGTAATCGTGGATACCTGGCCACGTTATCCTCCGGAATTCCTCCTCCAGTTGCTCTCCTCGATGTTTGCCGAGAGGGGGCGGATGGTTTAGAAGGAGCGACTTTGAGGATCCTCGCGAAGGAGGGTGGCGACTCTGATTTCCGTCGGGAATCTCGCCCTATCCAGGCGCATCCAGGCGAGGCCGCCTTTAATCATTCGATTGCCGCTTAGACTCGGACGGGACCGATATCCAACCGCCATATTTGCTCGACCGGACCTTCCACGGTTAATTAATTCCCCGCTTTTCGTCGCGAAACCAAGCGAATTCTTCTTCGAAACGAGTAGAAGTTTCGAAGAAACGAGTCCTTCTTTTCGCCATTTCGCTGGGATTTTCGGAAGGAGAGGCCGGAATTCGAAGGTTGACGAGTAAATTTGGAGGGAGAGGCTAAACAATTCTTTACGAGCGAGCTTCGTGCTTGGCATTCTGGAAAGGAAGGTAGATAAGGATGTTGTAAATGCAATTACGATTCTACCAGATTCCATTTGGAATATAAATTTTCTTTTCTTTTCGAGTGGCGGTCCTCTCCAAAATTTTCAAGGTTTGTTAAGAAAATTGTCGAGAAGGAGAAAATCTGAGGCAAGGAAGGAAGAGAAGGGGAATCTTTTCGACTATCTTGAGGAGGGCTTGATTCGTGCTAGGAATCGAATGCTTCTTCCCTCTCTTTCTCTCTGTCCTTTCTTTCTCCTCTCTGGGATGACGGACCCCCGTGGGGCATCGGTTTCCGGGTTTCCACGCCGCTTTTTCCAATTGTGCCGCCCCCTGGCCGGTCCTCCAAGTCGGGCCAAGTGGATTATTGACGGCACGAAACAATGGCGTAGCTTTGTTCCACGTGCTTCGAACGTAATATGTTCGATGCAGGGCCTGTCCGTCCGTCAGTTTTGTGCTCATCGAGTGGTTTAAGCCGTACGCGAGCGAGTGCTCTTTCTCCCTCTCCCTCTCTCTCTCTCTCTCTCTCTCTCTCTTCCGCTGTTTCGAGCCGCGAGTCAAGTGGGCGTGCGGTACATCTGGCTGTCCGATCCGGGTGTTTATTAAAAATCATACGAAATCCACCGCCCCCCGAATATTCCACGCGGCGGAAGATTTGACGGGATGGAGTGGTTCCTCCTTTTCGAATCGATCGAATTCTGAAACGTTGCGAAAAGAAAGAAGGAAGGAAGGAAAGAAAGAAACGTACATCTGGCTGTCCGGTCCGAGTGTTTATTAAAAATCATACGAAATCCATCGTTCCCTGTTTTTGGCCGAATATTCGACATGGAAGATTTGACGGGGTGGAGTGGTTCCTCCTTTTCGAATCGAATGAATTCTCAAACATTGCGAAAAAAAGAAAGAAAGAAGGAAGAAGAAAAGAAGTAAAGGATAGAAGGAAAGAAGGAGAGAAGAAAAGAAGGAGAGAAGGAAAGAAGGACAGAAGGAAAGAAGGAAAAAAAGGAAAAAAGGAAGAAGAAAAGAAGGAAAGAAGGAAAGAAGGAAAGAAGGATAGAAGGAAAGAAGGACAGAAAGAAAGAAAGAAAAAAGGAAAGAAGGAAAGAAGAAAAGAAAGAAAGAAGGAAAGAAGGAAAGAAGGACAAAAGGAAAGAAGAAAAGAAAGAAAGAAGGAAAGAAGAAAAGAAGAAAAGAAGGAAAGAAGGACAAAAGGAAAGAAGAAAAGAAGGAAAGAAGGAAAAAAGGAAAGAAGGAAAGAAGGAAAGAAGAAAAGAAGGAAAGAAGGACAAAAGGAAAGAAGAAAAAAAAGGAAAGAAGGAAAAAAGGAAAGAAGGAAAGAAGGAAAAAAGGAAAGAAAGAAAAAAGGAAAGAAGAAAAGAAGAAAAGAAGGAAAGAAGGAAAGAAGAAAAGAAGAAAAGAAGGATAAAAGGAAAGAAGAAAAGAAGGAAAGAAGGAAAAGAAGGAGAGAAGAAAAGAAGAAGAGAAGGAAAGAAGGACAAAAGGAAAGAAAGAAAGAAAGAAACGTACATCCGATCCGAATATTTATTAAAAATCGTACGAAGTCCACCGCCTCCGAATATTCGACGCGGGGAAAAATTTGGAGTGGTTTTTCGGTTTCTCTTTTTCGAATCGATCGAATTCTGAAACGGAGTGATTCCTCCTTTTCGAATCGATCGAATTCTGAATCGTTGCGAAAAGAAAGAGAGAAAGAAGGAAAGAAAGAAACGGACCAAACACTCGAGATGACGGTCGCGATGAGGTGGAAGAGGATGAAAAGAAGAGCGGCGATTACATTTGAAGCCGGTCCGTAACGAAGGAGCGGAGGAAACGATAGTCGAGGAATTAATTCAACTCGACCATCTTTTTCCCTCCCCGTTCCGCGCTCCGTCTCGAGGGAGCAACTGGCTGCTCCTCTTTGAAGGAGGGCCAATAAGATCGTGCCGGGGAACCTTCTTCTTCCTCCTGTCCTCGGGGATAAGACGAGCAGCACTCAGCCGAGCAAAACTATCAGATCTCGTCGCCAAGCCACGAGCCTCCATGCCTAATTTCCCCCGATCCTCTCTCCCTCTTTCGAAATATATTCCACTCTTTTCACCCCTTCCTCTTCCTCCGTCTCGAACATCGAAGAAACGATTTGTTGCTTCTTGTTATAAGAAAAAGGGAAAGATGACAATGTCGAATCGAGTTTTTTTTTTTTTTCTCGTCAAAATCTTCTCCACGGCGAGCACGATATTAAATCTGGAAAAAAGAGCGCGGGTTGAGAGCGATCGGTGAAAAGGCACGAAGGATCGAAGGGATCGAAAATATCGAGCGGATGGAAAAGAGGGGGGGTGGAAAGCCGAGCCTTCGAGGCGAGTCTCGTGCCGGTGGGAATAGCAAGGTTTTGCTATGGTGAATTTTGCCATGGAGGTCGTGATCCAACGTGCAAACATCCCTGTGGGCAAGAGCTTCGATTTGGTATCCGCCGCCGGTAACTACCGCCGTGCAACCCTCGAGACTCAAAAGTGGTGCTCACCCGTCCAACAGAGATTCCCCAGTTTTATCCCCCTCCCCCCTCAAATGCCTCTTCCTCTCCTTTCCATTCGCGCCTATCCCTCTCATTTCAACTTCCTCTATCGAGTTCAATTCCTCGAACGAATTAAATCTCGAAATTACAAAATTAAAATTCTGGGCTTATTACGTTTAATAACGTTTCAAGATTTGCATATACCTATTTCGAAAATTTGTATAGCCTTGTAAGCCTGTGAAAAAAATATTCGTCGAATAAAATACAATGGAACAAGGGAAGGGAGGAAGGAAGGGAAGGGAAGGGATAAATAAAGAGAGGGGGAGAAAAGCGAAAAGTGAAAACGTTTGGAACGAATTTGGAAGCGGGCTTGCGGGTTCGAAAACCGGGTTTGAGCACCGCATCGGCACCATCTCCGCAAGGGTGGAACAACGAGGGTGGAGTTTGACAGCGGCTGGTGGCTCGGAGGGATTCAATATAATCGCGCAATAAAATTCACTTACAACCTATATCCGTCCCTCTCCGCCCTTCGAAAGCGGCGCCTCTCCTCCTCCCCCTCCTCCACCCCCCTCGATTCGTTTCTCACTCGTCCCGAAAAGCGGGGGCCTTTATCCGCGAGCAGCACTAGGGAGCACCTCCGAGTATTATCGTTCACGACTACTTTCCACGGCCGCTCCCTCGACGACTCTTTTTCAACCCCCACTCTTACCTTCGTTCACTCCCCCTTCTCTCACCCTCTTCCATCCCTTATTTTCCTTACTTACACTCTCTTTCTTTTCCTTTCCTTTTCCTCTTGTTTATCTCGTTAAAAAGAATTTTTCCAAAGAGCGGCAAAAGTACTATCTCTCGTTTTGCCGTTTCGAATCGAGCGCGGTGTTCAGAGGGTTGGAAGAAGGAACGCGGGTAAAAGGAGGCCGACAGCTGAGTGTACACAGGAGCGAATGGCGCGGCCTTCCTTCCTTCCTTCCTTCCTTCCTTCCTTTCTCTCTTTCCTTCCTTCGTTCCGAATTCTCTACCCCATCGTGAACGATGCTCGCATCATCGGTCCTCCTCCCTTTCCAAAGAGCTAGCATCCCTGACAACGCGCGCCGCACCTCGGGACCTAT